>NC_091333.1:17878059-18178059 GCF_038502225.1 Cherax quadricarinatus
TCTCACCCTACATTAAGACTACAAATATTTTAAGGTAAGTAATGAATGTATTGTGTATGTATTGTACTTTTTATTGTGTTTTTAATGCCTAGTTCTATTGCTAAATATAGGTTAGTGTAAACTTGTTATCTGGCATTTATATGCATTTATAAGTTGAAAAATATGGTGTTCTGCTTTCCGGCAGTATCCTGAAACCTAACCTGCTATATAAGTGGGGTTTCTACTGTACTTATAAGTTGACACTCATGCCAGGAAACACTATCTTTCAGAATTTTTTTAGCAATGAAACAAACTCATCAGTTATGAATGAAAGAATGGCAAATACTGTACAGTATTATTCCCCTCAAGAAGGGAATGCCTTGTTGCCGGTGAAAGATTCTTGATTCAAGGAAATTGAGCTACTCTTCTCATCTCTGGCTCAGATCTCATTTATGTACCTCCCAGTTATGAGACTGTATGACTTTTATAGGTTTAAAGCTTCCTGATGAACATAATAATCTTAATACAATAGTATTAACTATAGTAATCATATCAGAAATTTAGTTCTCTTCTCTCAGCCAGTAAGCCTGAACATTTTATTTTTTTTTTTTTTATTATCACACCGGCCGATTCCCACCAAGGCAGGGTGGCCCGAAAAAGAAAAACTTTCACCATCATTCACTCCATCACTGTCTTGCCAGAAGGGTGCTTTACACTACAGTTTTTAAACTGCAACATTAACACCCCTCCTTCAGAGTGCAGGCACTGTACTTCCCATCTCCAGGACTCAAGTCCGGCCTGCCGGTTTCCCTGAATCCCTTCATAAATGTTACTTTGCTCACACTCCAACAGCACGTCAAGTATTAAAAACCATTTGTCTCCATTTACTCCTATCAAACACGCTCAAGCATGCCTGCTGGAAGTCCAAGCCCCTCGCACACAAAACCTCCTTTACCCCCTCCCTCCAACCCTTCCTAGGCCGACCCCTACCCCGCCTTCCTTCCACTACAGACTGATACACTCTTGAAGTCATTCTGTTTCGCTCCATTCTCTCTACATGTCCGAACATTTTATAAAATTTAATTTTTTTTTTTTTTAACAAGTCGGCCATCTCCCACCGAGGCAGGGTGACCCAAAAAGAAAGAAAATCCCCAAAAAGAAAATACTTTCATCATCATTCAACACTTTCACCTCACTCACACATAATCACTGTTTTTGCAGAGGTGCTCAGAACACAACAGTTTAGAAGCATATACGTATAAATATACACAACATATCCCTCCAAACTGTCAATATCCTGAACCCCTCCTTTAGAGTGCAGGCATTGTACTTCCCATTTCCAGGACTCAAGTCCGGTTATATAAAAATAACCGGTTTCCCTGAATCCCTTCACTAAATATTACCCTGCTCACACTCCAACAGATCGTCAGGTCCCAAATACCATTCGTCTCCATTCACTCCTATTGAACACGCTCACGCATGCCTGCTGGAAGTCCAAGCCCCTTGCCCACAAAACCTCCCTTACCCCTTCCTTCCAACCTTTTTTAGGACGACCCCTACTCCGCCTTCCTTCCCCTACAGATTTAAATGCTCCTCATGTCATTCTACTTTGATCCATTCTCTCTAAATGACAATACGTATAAATATAAAAATATAATATAATATAATACACAATATAAAAATAGTTTTTATTTTCTTTACAGGAAGTATTCATCGATGTGACTCTAGCATGTGGTGGCAAACAATACCCAGCTCACAAATTTGTGCTATCAACATGTAGTGACTACTTTAAAGAAATGTTCACAAAAAACCCTTGCAAGCATCCCATAGTGTTTATGAAAGATGTTTCTGCCAGAGACCTTGAGGCATTATTAGATTTTATGTACAGAGGAGAAGTTAATGTGCCCCATCACAATCTAGCGTCACTAATTAAGACTGCAGAGGGTCTGCAAGTCAAGGGTTTAGCCGTCCCAGATGATCCCATCCAGCTTAGGAAAGCCGACCGATCATCTAGAGAGGTCCCAACTCCTAGACCACCCCCAGAGCCATCAGCCAGCCCTCCACCAAAGAGAAAACGAGCACGAGACTCTGAATATGGGGCTTCTGGGATTGGCCTTATGTATAGTAATTCATCACCTCAAGAACCCAACAGTCCTTACGACCTGTCACAAAAATCCTCATCATCATCCGTGTCACAATCAGATAATGCACAGAATGAGTGTGCTCTTCACTCTGCTTCTCCGGATCAACCTCACTACGGGAACAAGGAAAATTCACCAGAAGATAGTAAGCACCTAATAAGTACACCTCAGCCCCCACATACACCACAACCCCCACGTTCTCCAGTGCCTATGGCCCCTTTAGAAGTTAATTGCCAAGACAGGAACCGTGATGACTCTGATCCTGTGCCGGGACCGTCATGGAGACCACCAAGTTCCGCAAAACCTGATGATGAAGTGGTGAGTCTTGTCAATATATTTCATTTCCATGTCCTTCTTATATTCAATATAAAGTTGTATGACCCTTATGGGTTTAGTGCTAAATTTGAGTATGATGATAACAAAAGTGTAGTGTTAATTTTGCATAGAAATACATTAAAAAAAGTCCCCTTGTCTTTATACAAATACCATACATGAAAATGGTCATGATATATTGCACAAGAAATGTCATATGGTGTGAGAAAATTGCAACACAGTTTAATAATCAAGATTTGTGTATTAATTAAAGGTGTGCACACAGGTTGTGAAAGAAGATATCTCCATAGAAGAGGAGGAGGAGGACTGGGGGTTAGAGAGTGGTCCAGGGAGTGACATGGGGGATGCCAGTAGTGGTGGAGAACACCCACACATGGATATTCTTCCCCCACACTCTTGTTCTAACTCTAGTCTTGCCTCCTCCTTGGACCCAGCACTGGTGAGTAATATCATTCCCATTTAAGGGTTTCAAAGACCCTACTTATTTTTTACAGTCTTGTAGCCATTCTGAAAATCAAATCTGTCTTTACAAGTTAATTATTGCATCATAACATAGTATATGTACTGGTAAATGAGCTTAACTGCAAATAATTTTTGTTTTTACTTGGATTATATTCAACATGCCAGGTTTATTTTTATAAATACATGTTTTGATTACCACAGTTTGGCTGCATTACATGTTCTCTTCATTACATGAATATGAGGGTATGCATGGGATACATTGGGTTTCTGGGTTTCTTCACAAAATATTCTTTAGAAGTGAGGGACTTTTTGTTATTTTACAATTTTTTTTTCTATTTTAACATCCTATAGGCATTTATGATTTCAGAGGAAATTGATTTTGGTTCTTGTTTTGAAGATGTTATTTGATAATTCTACTGATAATACTGTAATTAACTGATTTTTTTAGTAATTAATTAGACACCAAATTGGATAATTCAAGTAAAAGTGCACTGTTACAATTTCATTTATTGCATTGTATGCAACTGTGTGTGCTCCTCTTGTACTGTGTTATGTGTATAACAAGAACATAAGCAGATTGACATTCATTTACATGACTTGAAACTGGACTGTATTACTCAGCAGGTAATATGAGGCATTGCAAAACACAGCGTGACCAGCATGGAACTTTTTTAAAATAGAATGTTTCAAAGAGTGAAAAACTATTTTTCATGTAAAGTTTTACAAACTATAGTTGGAAAATACACTGCTCAGAGTTACCATTCTATTACAAAAGTCTGAGAATGTCCCTACCACTTGAGCAGAGTATGCCTCCTTTCCATTTTCTCTATTCAGTTTGTTTTCTAATTCTGTGCTTTGGGTGCATTTAACCAGCAGACACCGTTCATAACAACCTCAGGCAGAACAACTAGCATAGGAGGTGGGGGGAAGTATCAGTGGTTCATCAGACCCTACACAAAAAGTAGATTTTTTAAATACAGTTTGTCCTGTATTTCAAAACTTCATATTCTATGTTGGGGAATCTGATACATGACTACCAGCCCTACCACCAATACTCGTGATCATGGTGGAGGCAGCTGTCATCAGAAGGCAAGCACTTATACTGCGTTCTGTAGTAGTTTCTATGCATAGACCTGTATCTTCATTGGGATAGTGGTCTCTTGAATAACTAACTACCTCGCCTACTGAGGTAGTCAGTTACCTGTAGTGTGATATTTTACACTGCTACAAAATTGGTCAAATGCCACTAGTCAATAATTCCTCTTAATCCCTGGAAAACTGGGAGAGACATAAGAACATAAAAATGGAGGAACACTGCAGAAGGTCTACTGGCCCATACAAGGCAGGTCCTTATCAAAACCACCCCTACCCAAAACTACCCAAGAATTATTTCCCATACCCATGACACCAATAAAACCCAGCCCCTCCCACTCATATATCTGTCCAATCTCTTTTTAAAGCTACCCAAGGTCCTAGCCTCAATCACCCTTCTCGGAAGACCATTCCATGCATCCACCACTCTGTTCGAAAATCAGTACTTACCCATGTCATTTCTAAATCTAAATTTATCCAACCTAAATCCATTATTTCTGGTTCTTTCCTGGTTTGACACCCTCAGTACTTTATTAATATCACCTTTGTTTATGCCCATCATCCACTTATACACCTCGATGATATCTCCCCTCATCCTGTGTTTCTCCAGAGAGTGGAGATTCAAGGCTCTAAGTCTATCTTCATACAGGAGATTCCTTATACAGTAAATCATTTTAGTCATTCTTCTTTGTATGATCTCTAATGAGTCTATATCCATCCTGTAGAAAGGAGACCAAAACTGAGTGGCATAATCCAAATGAGGCCTCACTAGTGATGTATAGAGCTGTAAAATAACTGTATAGAGCTGTAAAATAACAATAGGAGATTAGGAAATGCTCAGGATATATACAGAAGCTATACTAGTAAATGTTTATCACTCAACTTGCTGCCTGTCATTAACCTCTTGACTGTCGCAACCCCAAATCCTGAGGTGTCTCCTGGTGTCGCATAATCCCCCCCCCCCCCAAAATTCTTGCGAAATGATAGAGAATCTTTTTCCGATTGTAAACACACCAAAAGAACGAAATTTGATGGAAAACTGATGAAATTACGCTCTCGCGAAGTTAGCAACCTCGGCGATATTTACGAATCGGCGATTTCGCTCACTTTGATTCCTATTTTCGGCTAATTCCATTGTTCCAGTCGACCAAACTCATAGATTTTTCATTAGAACTCCATTTTTTCTATCGATCGAATACAGGAAACTGCCCATTTACCGATTTCAACTACCCAATAACATGGTCAGAAATTTGCAATTTGGCCAATTTCACGAAAATAAAAAAATATGACAATTTCAAAATAGGGTCCAGAATGAACAAAGCAGACATTCCTGGCTCTAAAATAACATTTTTCTTTGTTCATCAGTCACATCTCTGGGCCCCTCTGATATTACTCTTGCTTTCTATTTAGAATTTTTATTCAAACAAAAAATAGAAGATTTACTGTTATGCAGACTACTGCAATATTGTAATAATTGTATAAATAATGTCAACCCATTCATGACTGCATATTAGAATGGCTACTTGGACATTTATTGGAAAATGGCATCATTTGTTTACTTTTGAACATCGGCAAAAATCAAACATTTCCCCTATGTTGAGCTCCATTTCAAGGTTCTTTTCATAGTAAAACCAATCAAAACCACCTTTATTTCTATAATATGTTTTCCTTTCTATCAAATGAGACCAAGAAAACGAGAATACAATCATAAATACTAAACAAAAATAGACCACAAAGTCTGCATTTTAACCTTTTCAGGGTTTCGGCCGTACTAGTATGGCTTACGCCCTAGGGTTTTTGATGTACTAGTACGCCTAAATTCTAGCGCCCTCAAATCTATTGAGAGAAAGCTGGTAGGCCTACATATGAAAGAATGGGTCTGTGTGGTCAGTGTGCGCAGTATAAAAAGAAATCCTGCAGCACACAGTGCGTAATGTGAAAAAAAAAAACTTTGTGTTTTTGGATTAAAACAGCGACTTTTTGTATTCTAGTTTTCCTGGTCTCATTTTATAGAATGGAAGACATATTACAGAAATTGAGATGATTTTGACTGGTTTTACAATGAAAAGTACCTTGAAATTGAGCTCAAATAGCAGAAATGTTCGATTTTTACCAAAGTTCAAAAGT
The DNA here is from genome assembly GCF_038502225.1 of Cherax quadricarinatus. Lineage (NCBI taxonomy): Eukaryota > Metazoa > Arthropoda > Malacostraca > Decapoda > Parastacidae > Cherax > Cherax quadricarinatus. The sequence goes on from NC_091333.1 coordinate 17,884,194, forward strand.
AAACAAATCATGCCAAGCGTCCAATACACGTCAACTGGTGAGTCTAATATTCTTTCACAAGTGCGCTGATATTATTCATACCATTTCTACACTAATGCAGTAGTCTGCATAACAGTAAATCTTCTATTTTTTGTGAGAATAAAAATTCAAAGTGGAAAGCCAAAGAAATATAAGAGGGGCCTGGGGATGTGACTAACGAACAGAGAACTTGTTATTTTAGTGCCAGGAATGTCTTTCTTGTTTATTCTAGACTCTATTCGGAAATTGACATCTTTTGAAATTTGTGTGAAATTGGCAAAATTGCTAAATTCTGACCACTTTATTGGATAGTTGAAATCGGTAAATGGGTGGTTTCTTGTACTCATTCGATAGAAAAAATGGAGTTCTAGCGAAATAGTTATGATTTTTGTTGACTAGTACATCGGAATTGGCCGAAAATAGGGCTCAAAGTGGGCTCAAAGACTGCTAACTTCGCAAGAGCATAATTCTGTATGTTTTCCATAAAATTTCATACTTTTGGTGTCATTATGATCGGGAAAAGATTCTCTATTTTTTTCATAAAAAAATATTTTTTTTTTTTTAAATTTGGGGGACCCTGAGAACAAGTCTCCGAGAGGGCCTGTGGACCCTGAAAGGGTTAATTAAAAAAAAAACAGTCAGAATTTTTTTTTTTCTCATTATGCACTGCGTGCTGCAGGATTTTTTTTATATGGCGCACACTGACCACAAAGACCCATTTTCTCACATGTGGACCTACCAGCTTTCTCCTGCTTGATTTGAAGCTGCTAGAATTTATGAGTATATGTATACGCAAAAACGGTGGCTCGTAACACGTATATACATGACCAAAACAGTCAAAGGATTAATTTTAAACAAGTCTAGATACCAAACATGTAGCATGTGCCCAAGGTGCCTAATGAGAAATTTAGGCCTAGCTGAAGTGAATTATTTTTTTTTTTTTTTCAACAAACAGGTCATATCCCACCAAGGCAGGGTGGCCCAAAAAGAAAAACGAAAGTTTTTCTTTTTAAATTTAGTAATTTGTACAGGAGAAGGGGTTACTAGCCCCTTGCTCCTGGCATTTTAGTCGCCTCTTACAACATGCATGGCTTACAGAGGAAGAATTCTGTTCCACTTCCCCATGGAGGTAAGAGGAAATAAACAAGAACAAGAACTAGAAAGAAAACAGAAGAAAACCCAGAGGAGTGTGTATATATATGCTTGTACATGTATGTGTAGTGTGACCTAAGTGTAAGTAGAAGTAGCAAGACGTACCTGAAATATTGCATGTTTATCATACAGAAAAAAGACACCAGCAATCCTACCATCATGTAAAACAATTTCAGGCTTTTGTTTTACACTCACTTGGCAGGATGGTAGTACCTCCCTGGGTGGTTGCTGTCTACCAACCTAGTACCTAGGTCATTCAACAGCTTCTTCTTCTTTCAATAAACCGGCTGTATCCCACCAAGGAAGGGTGGCCCAAAAAGAAAACCAAAAGTTTCTCTTTTTAAATTTAGTAATTTATACAGGAGAAGGGGCTACTAGCCCTTTGCTCTCAGCATTTTAGTTGCCTCTTACGACATGCATGGCTTACTGAGGAAGAATTCTGTTCCACCTGAAGTGAATTATATGCTAGAATATTACAGTTCAGGCTTAGTGTTGTCACAGTAAGCCCTATCCTTCTGGACATGAATGACTATAGGTGGGAAGGACTATCTAGCACACATAGGAGAGGTCAGAAGTAGTTAAGTAGTTAATAACTGAAATTTACCTTCCTCTAAGCTGGGCTTAATACGATAACATTCCTACTGTCTTCCTCGATTAGGAACTTTCACTAAGCAAAGATGAAATATTACAGTTGTTAATTAAGTAACCTTAGACATGAGTGACCATGACTCAGTAAGGACTGTACATGTTTATAATGTTAATTGCCTTCTATAGTCTCTAGGCATTTGTAGATCTATTTACCCACCTGAAAATGATAAAGCGGCCAATAACTTATTTAAAAAATTCTCTTAACAGTTTTAAGTTTATCTTTATGAGCAAGTGGAAGAAAAAGATGTCTTTAATAATAATAATAATTATAATAGTAATCTTTATTTCTGCAAGTACATGTACAAGGTATACAGGCATAGCTGACGTCAATGACATACTACTACAGTATATAGAAAGCCCCTTGTTATGCAGAGCATTTTGGGCAAATTAGGTGAGTTTTGTCTCCAGGATGCGACCCACACAGGTCGGCTAACACCCATATAGGTACCTGTCTACTGCTGGGTGAAAAGGGGCAGCAGGTGTCTTAAGGAAACACGTCCTAATGTTTCCACCTGTACTGGGGATCGAATCATGGACCTCAGTGTGTGAAACTGAGTGTGCTAACAATCAAGCTCATGTGTTGATGAATGACATCTGCCAGCTGTATACACCTGAAACTGTATGTCTGTAAAAATGTAAGAACTCAGTAGAGAAAATGGAAGGTGAGAGGAGGAATATGAGCTAAAAGTAATAGAGAAGCCTTCAGCCTGGTGTAGTGGAGAGATATAATTCCGAGAAGCATTCTTCCTCATAGATCATCAAACCCCAAATGCAAAAAAAAAAAAAAAAAAAGTTTTATAAAACTATATGTCCTGTATACATTTTTTCCATAAATAGTGTCAGTGAGGTTTCTACAGAATTTCTACTCATGACATCACTTGTGTTTTGTAAAGCATCATATGTACCCAGTGGTTTTGTGATAATGTAAAAATATAATGAAGGTACTGTACTATGTAAATTTTACAAATACATGTATAAACAGTTATGTATATGTTCCCAGCACACTACTTTCCTTTATTCATTTGTAGATGTTCTAAACAAAATTTCATGTAGTCTTCACCACAATTAGTTGCTTAAAGATGTGTATCCTAATTTGACCTTTGGTGCACTCATTCCCAAACTGTTCTCTTGTCCTCATGTTATTTTCCAGCTGACTCTAGTCGAATCATTATTGTTACCCATGGCTATACTGTACTGTACACCCTAGAGACTTTTCTTTTAATTTGTCAGTGCAGTTTCTAATTGTTAATTCTTGCCAACTTCATCAAGCATCACCTCTTAGTGTACCAGTAATTCACCTTCTTCTTATACTCCTTTATGAATTTTTTTCCTCATAACATTTATACACTGGTTTAAAGTTGTGTAGTATTGTAGGTTGGGGAGGTAGTACTGTCATGTCATGTGAGTGAGAAACAGAAGCCTCTTCAATGTTTTGCACTCTAGTAAGATTGATGTTTCTTCTTGATTGCTTGAACATGTAGGATAGTAGACAAATATTTCAAACTGCTTCTTACATTAGGTACACATTTATCATCACTTTCATGTGTTTCTTAATACATACAGTGGCTGTTTTTCTTTTCTAATTCAGGAACCTTGGTTTGAAATCAGGCCATATGGATGGGGTCTCTGTTGACAGAGCCATAGGAGTTGTTATTTTTGGATGTATTGAGACAGAAAATTAAAATGGACAAGAGCAGAGAAAATTAAGTCAAAATGGTAATAAAATGTATGATAGCTAAAGAATGAAAAACAGAAAAAAAAGGCACATTTGAATGATAAATATACTACTTAAAGTAACATTCACATCAGGAAAATGGGAATAAAAATTTGAAAGAGGTAAAGACAAGAAAATATGATGGCTTGTTAAAGCTATGACCATACACAGGACATATCAAAGAAGATGGACTCAAAATATTGTAAATCTTAAAAACCAAAACACTAAATGAAGAAAGAAATGAGAGAGAAAGAAAAAAAACAGATTACTACAATTTTACAAAAAATAGATCCAAAAAGGGGATAGATATTGACCAAAATCAGATGAAAATAACTAGAAAACCAAGAGACCAACTGATAAACACTTTATTCGTATACTGTACGAACAAATATAATCTCAGGAGTAGAGCTAAATATATTATACAGTAGGGCTCCACTTATATGGCATGTTAGGTTCCAGGCTACCACTGGAAAACAGAACGCCATTTTTCACTTATAAATGCATATAAATGCCAGATAACAAGTTTACACTAACATATATTAAGTTAGGCATATACGTATTAACATATATTAAGTTAGACATTAAAAACAATAAAAAGTAAAATACACATGGAGTACACTCATTACTTACCTTAAAATATTTGTAGTCTTAATGTAGGGTGAGAGGTGAGTAGTATTTATTGTAAGAAATCAGGTGTGGGAGGTATGGTAGCCAGCCAGGCCACCCCACCCACACATAATATACTACGACACTTAAAGTGCCCCAGAGTGATAAAATGCATATACAGTACATTCATTACTTACTTTAAAATATTTGTAGTCTTATGTAGGGTAAGAGGTGAGTAGTATTTATTTGTAGGAAATCAGGTGTGGTAGGTATGGTAGCCAGCCAGGCCACCTCACCCACTCGTACAGTACGTGAAAGACAACTCAATGTTGTAAGTCTAACTGAAATTAAATTGGAGGTACATAGAGTACTTATATTTACATAAATGAAATTGGAAAGGGCATGTGACGGTGGATAGGAGAGTAATGTGGCAGGTGTTGCAAATGTATGGAATAGGAGGTAGGTTACTGAAAGTAGTGAAGAGCTTTTACGAGGATAGTGAGGTTCAGGTTAGAGTATGTAGGAGAGAGGAAGATTATTTCCCAGTAAAAGTAGGCCTTAGACAAGGATGTGTGATGTCACCATGGTTGTTCAATATATTTATAGATGGGGGTGTAAGAGGGGTGGGGTTAAAAGATAAAGAATCAAACACAAAGTGGGAGTTGTCACAGTTGCTCTTTGCTGATGACACTGTGCTTTTGGGAGATTCTGAAGAGAAGTTGCAGAGGTTGGTTGATGAGTTTGGTAGGGTATGTAAAAGAAGAAAATTAAAAGTGAATATAGGAAAGAGTAAGGTGATGAAGATAACAAAAAAATTAGGTGACAAAAGATTGGATATCAGATTGGAGGGAGAGAGTATGGAGGAGGTGAATGCATTCAGATATTTAGGAATGGACGTGCCAGCAGATGGGTCTATGAAAGATGAGGTGAATCATAGAATTGATGAGGGGAAAAAGGTGAGTGGTGCACTTAGGAGTCTGTGGAGACAAAAAAAATTGTCCATGGAAGCATAGAGGGGAATGTATGAGAGTATAGTTATACCGATGCTCTTATATGGGTGAGAAACATGGGTTGTGAATGTTGCAACAAGGAGAAGGCTGGAGGCAGTGGAGATGTCACGTCTGAGAGCAGTGTGTGGTGTGAATATAATGCAGAGAATTTGTAGTTTGGAAATTATGAGGAGGTGCGGGATTACCAAAACTATTATCCAGAGCGCTGAGGAAGAGTTTTCGAGGTGGTTTGGAGATGTTGAGAGATGGAAGGAAATAGAATGACTTTAAGAGTGTAGAAATCTGTAGTGGAGGGAAGGTGGGATAGGGGTTGGTCTAGGAATGGTTGGAGGGAGGGGGTAAAGGAGGTTTTGTGTGCAAGGGGCTTGGACTTTTAGCAAGCATGCTTGAGCATGTTAGATAGGTGTGAATGGAGACAAATGGTTTTTAGGGCTTGAAGTGCTGTTGGAATGTGAGCAAAGTAACATCTATGTAGGGATTCAGGGAAACCTGCAGGCTGGACTTAAGTACTGGAGATGGGAGGGGTGTTAATGTTGCAGTTTTATAACTGTAGTGTAAGTGCACCTCTGGCAAGACAGTGATGGAGTGAATGATTAAAGTTTTTCTTTTTCAGGCCATCCTGCCTTAGTGGGAGACGGCTGATGTGTTAATAATAAAAAAAAATGAAATATCACAAAGAAAACTACTCCACTTGGAGAAGGGATATTATTAACAACATTGTATTTATAAAAATTACAAACTACAAAAATTAAAATCCAAAACTCAAGTATTGTCAAAATGTTGGTGATAGAAATCTATATATATCCATGAAATATACTACTGATTGATTTTGGGACTTTTACTGCTGCTTTAGCCTGGCCTGTGACTAGGTTTCTCTGTTGACCTAATGATCAGTTAGGCTATTGCTTCTGCAGCTACCGGGTTCACATAGCAATATGACCCTAATTTCGTGGTGCTGAGACATCCCAATAAATGCCACAAACTGTATATTGTCTTAAGTCGTATACTGTACGTCCATCTTTGTTCTGACAATATTTGAAATAACTGCTCAGGAATAAAAGGTTGAGGAGTCATAGGCCTTGAATGTTGACAGTATTTTTTAATTGTGCTTATGACATAACTGCTTACAATGGGTTTATTCTACAGTTTCTCTTGAATTTCTCTTTTTTTTATATTGTTATCTTGGTGTATAGATAAAGTTCCTAGCCTTTGAGCATTTCCATGTACAGTACTGTACATTCCACTTGCTTTGGAGCAGTTTCAACAATTTAAGTATTTTACTGAATATGCTAATAGTGAATAAGTCTTGTTTATTGCCTACCTTGGATATTTCATCTGTTTAGCTAAATTTACTTTATTATACTGGTACTCCTTACTTAATGACTGAGTTCTGTTCCTAAGAGTAGGTCAGTAAGCAAATTGGTTTTAAGTGAGTAGCTGCTGCTTACTGATATTTCAAGCATACTGTACTGGTAGTGGGTTTGTGTCATCCATCTTTAGATAGTGTTTTAATGTCACCTTTGCACCATTTATAACATTTTTAGTATACACATACAGTACACTGGTTGGAGAGCTGGTCGTAAGTCCGAGTGGTCATTAAACAGGTAGGTTGTTAAGTGAGGAGTACCTGTATTGGCTAAAAGTTACGTTCTCTGACATTAATATTCACGGAACTGTTACTTGTTACGTCTGTTTATTGACAAAAATTAAGTACATTTTTTTTTATGTACTACTTGTTTCAAATTCTTTGTTTTTACCGTAATCAAGGAGTTGGAGTTTGTCACTATCAAACATCACATTCTTTTTATTGCCCAGTGTAAATTGTAAATGCATACAGCCCTTTGGGAAAGAGAATAATTTCACATGATCAATGAGGTATACCTGGATGGTGTTCTGGGGGGGGAGTCAGTGCCCCTGGTGATTGGTCCATGACCAGGCCTTGCAGTGGATCAGGGCCTGATCAACTAGGCTGTGACTGCCAGCCTTATGCAATCCTACATATATCATATTAAAATATATTACCAAAAACTGAGCTTGTGAAAACAAAACACTTGTAATAGGAGTTTTATCTGTAAAGAGGTAGACTGAAATTCTTTTAAAGACAAAATGGAAAATAAGTGGTCAACAAAATTCCTCACTAGGATGATGGATTTTTTGTGCATTAATCATAATCCAACTTGTAATCCTTACAACAATTAAACTCAATAAATGTTATATAGACTGTATTAACACACTAATTAGTTCTCTTGTGTTTCTTGTAATTCCTAAATTTGTTATGACCACTTAGAGACTGTATGAATAAGCAGTCAGCTATTGCCTTATTAGGCTTAAGTTTACCCAAAGTGTTCTGCATACTAAGGAGCTTTCTGCATTGTATTGTACATCATTATGGAAACAAAGCAACAATAAGTAAATACTGTAAGAGAATGTTGTGCAGCAACTAATTTCCATCATAAAATAAAAATAAAAAGGATTAACCTGGCACATGTCAGCCATTTATTGTATACATGGCAAGATGGTAGATGTAAAATATGTAGTGTTTAATTTATGTACTAACATAGAAAACTCAGATCTTACCACAATTTTAATCTTTTTAATACATGAGTAATCATCACTCAGCCTTCTTTTCTCGTTCTTAAAGAAACAAACATTGTTATAATTTCTGAAAGAAGCTTATAATTAAAATTTTACCATGATCTATAATCACAGACATTGATGATACTGGGTAATATGTTCCATTTATATAGCATTATTTATTAAGAAGAACGTCAATAAATTAATTATCACTGCTGAAATAGAGGAATGAATATCATCTAGACAAGAACAACCAAATATTTTGAAATGGTGTTAAATAGTAGAATAAAAAATAAGTGTATGTAATTAAACACCAAAATTCGTGGAGGCTTCATGAATCTTGAGACTGTGAATAATAACAAATTTCACATGTCCAAAATATTTTTTTCTTCTTATTTGTTAAATGTGCATTAATAATTTTTAGAAAAATCCCACGTTTCTTGGTAATATCTCTATAAATATTGCTTTAATTTCTCTAATACAGTTGACTATCAGTTAACACGGTGTCTGCGTTCCTGAAAATGGCGAGTGTTTTTTATTCATTTCAGTATTGTCATCATTTGATTATATAGAAGTGTGTGGAAGAGGGTTGGTGTGACCCTGTACCATATCCTGTACATAATAAATAATAATAAATAATAAAATAATAAAAATTTATTTCTTTGCTAAGGTTACAATGTGTGTTTACACATCATAATTTGATTGGAACAAAGGAAGCCTCTATCATGCCGAGGCATTTTGGGCAGACTTAACCTAATACTTATAGACTACTTAAGTCCAGACAGGTGAAGAGTGGTAGAATACCAGTAGTTAATATTTCACTCTATTATTAATATGAGGTAGTACAATTTATGATACAATCAGGAAAATACAAGTATGAGAGAGTCATAGAAAAAATGAATATTAAACTTCGTCGAACATCTAATTGGGAAAAGAAATAGAGAATTACGACTAATCCTAACAAGGTCCTTGTTAGCACGATAGGATGTTTTGCATCAACAATTGAAGATAAAGGGGGTATCTCCATCAGAGGTACACCTGTAGCCATTAGAAACCCTAACAAGATTTTGGGATATGAAATAGACAGGCTGCTCCACGCAACATCTCGTGTAACTAAAAAGATCAACATAGCCAAAGCCGGTCTTAGCAGTCTCTTTCGATTCAATCAAGCCCCTCAACATGTCAAAAAACATCTGTATAAAATGTTAATACGACCTATACTCGAATACCCTTGTGTCCCAATGTCATTAACAACAAAGACCAATATGCTACGGTTACAAAGGGTCCAGAATAGAGCTCTTCGCTTCATTACCGATACCAGGAGGAGAGACAGAGTTAAAATGGCAGATTTACACATACAACAAGATATTACTGCCATAAATGTACGCCTTGACACCCTAAAAAAGAAACAACTCTATACAATGCAAGAACTATACATGCCAGATAGAGAACATCCTATACAAGTGGTAAATACCACGGATTATATCATCAATACTCCTCCTCACAGGACTCAAAGAATGGCTCTCCCACAGAGGGTCCGTCATTTTATACATAAAGATGATTACCATCGACCCATGATATTGAGCAACCTCCCTGATGAAGAAGATTGCGTAACACCAGAACCCCTCTATGTATACTGAGAACATCATCACCCCCAATTAGGGAGAAATCTTATATAACAATCTAATGTAAAAATTATGCTATTTACTAGGAGAAACTTTTAGAGAGGGTGTGGTAGGTAAGTTTGGGGTGCCAGGTGTAAATGATAATGGGAGCCCTTTGATTGAACTTTGTATAGAAAGGGGTTTAGTTATAGGTAATACATATTTTAAGAAAAAGAGGATAAATAAGTATACAAGATATGATGTAGGGCGAAATGACAGTAGTTTGTTGGATTATGTATTGGTAGATAAAAGACTGTTGAGTAGACTTCAGGATGTACATGTTTATAGAGGGGCCACAGATATATCAGATCACTTTCTAGTTGTAGCTACACTGAGAGTAAAAGGTAGATGGGATACAAGGAGAATAGAAGCATCAGGGAAGAGAGAGGTGAAGGTTTATAAACTAAAAGAGGAGGCAGTTATGGTAAGATATAAACAGCTATTGGAGGATAGATGGGCTAATGAGAGCATAGGCAATGGGGTCGAAGAGGTATGGGGTAGGTTTAAAAATGTAGTGTTAGAGTGTTCAGCAGAAGTTTGTGGTTACAGGAAAGTGGGTGCGGGAGGGAAGAGGAGCGATTGGTGGAATGATGAAGTGAAGAGAGTAGTAAGGGAGAAAACGTTAGCATATGAGAAGTTTTTACAAAGTAGAAGTGATGCAAGGAGGGAAGAGTATATGGAGAAAAAGAGAGAGGTTAAGAGAGTGGTGAAGCAATGTAAAAAGAGCAAATGAGAGAGTGGGTGAGATGTTATCAACAAATTTTGTTGAAAATAAGAAAAAGTTTTGGAGTGAGATTAACAAGTTAAGAAAGCCTAGAGAACAAATGGATTTCTCAGTTAAAAATAGGAGAGGAGAGTTATTAAATGGAGAGTTAGAGGTATTGGGAAGATGGAGGGAATATTTTGAGGAATTGTTAAATGTTGATGAAGATAGGGAAGCTGTAATTTCGTATATAGGGCAAGGAGGAACAACATCTTGTAGGAGTGAGGAAGAGCCAGTTGTGAGTGTGGGGGAAGTTCGTGAGGCAGTAGGTAAAATGAAAGGGGGTAAGGCAGCCGGGATTGATGGGATAAAGATAGAAATGTTAAAAGCAGGTGGGGATATAGTTTTGGAGTGGTTGGTGCAATTATTTAATAAATGTATGGAAGAGGGTAAGATACCTAGGGATTGGCAGAGAGCATGCATAGTTCCTTTGTATAAAGGCAAAGGGGATAAAAGAGAGTGCAAAAATTATAGGGGGATAAGTCTGTTGAGTATACCTGGCAAAGTGTATGGTAGAGTTATTATTGAAAGAATTAAGAGTAAGACGGAGAATAGGATAGCAGATGAACAAGGAGGCTTTAGGAAAGGTAGGGGGTGTGTGGACCAGGTGTTTACAGTGAAACATATAAGTGAACAGTATTTAGATAAGGCTAAAGAGGTCTTTGTGGCATTTATGGATTTGGAAAAGGCGTATGACAGGGTGGATAGGGGGGCAATGTGGCAGATGTTGCAGGTGTATGGTGTAGGAGGTAGGTTACTGAAAGCAGTGAAGAGTTTTTACGAGGATAGTGAGGCTCAAGTTAGAGTATGTAGGAAAGAGGGAAATTATTTCCCAGTAAAAGTAGGCCTTAGACAAGGATGTGTGATGTCACCGTGGTTGTTTAATATATTTATAGATGGGGTTGTAAGAGAAGTAAATGCGAGGGTCTTGGCATGAGGCGTGGAGTTAAAAGATAAAGAATCACACATAAAGTGGGAGTTGTCACAGTTGCTCTTTGCTGATGACACTGTGCTCTTGGGAGATTCTGAAGAGAAGTTGCAGAGATTGGTGGATGAATTTGGTAGGGTGTGCAAAAGAAGAAAATTGAAAGTGAATACAGGAAAGAGTAAGGTTATGAGGATAACAAAAAGATTAGGTGATGAAAGATTGGATATCAGATTGGAGGGAGAGAGTATGGAGGAGGTGAATGTATTCAGATATTTGGGAGTGGACATGTCAGCGGATGGGTCTATGAAAGATGAGGTGAATCATAGAATTGATGAGGGGAAAAGGGTGAGTGGTGCACTTAGGAGTCTGTGGAGACAAAGAACTTTGTCCTTGGAGGCAAAGAGGGGAATGTATGAGAGTATAGTTTTACCAACGCTCTTATATGGGTGTGAAGCATGGGTGATGAATGTTGCAGCGAGGAGAAGGCTGGAGGCAGTGGAGATGTCATGTCTGAGAGCAATGTGTGGTGTGAATATAATGCAGAGAATTCGTAGTTTGGAAGTTAGGAGGAGGTGCGGGATTACCAAAACTGTTGTCCAGAGGGCTGAGGAAGGGTTGTTGAGGTGGTTCGGACATGTGGAGAGAATGGAGCGAAACAGAATAACTTCAAGAGTGTATCAGTCTGTAGTGGAAGGAAGGCGGGGTAGGGGTCGGCCTAGGAAAGGTTGGAGGGAGGGGGTAAAGGAGGTTTTGTGTGCGAGGGGCTTGGACTTCCAGCTGGTATGCGTGAGCGTGTTTGATAGGAGTGAATGGAGACAAATGATTTTTAATACTTGACGTGCTGTTGGAGTGTGAGCAAAGTAACATTTATGAAGGGATTCAGGGAAACCGGCAGGCCGGACTTGAGTCCTGGAGATGGGAAGTACAGTGCCTGCACTCTGAAGGAGGGGTGTTAATGTTGCAGTTTAAAAACTGTAGTGTAAAGCACCCTTCTGGCAAGACAGTGATGGAGTGAATGATGGTGAAAGTTTTTCTTTTTCGGGCCACCCTGCCTTGGTGGGAATCGGCCAGTGTGATAATAAAAAATAAATTTACTGTGGCTGGACACCACCTGTAAGAAGCCATTGTCACGTAATTCTATAAACTGGCCAGAAAATTATTGCCTTCATTGTCGCATAAATATCCGTTGTGCAATCGCAAAAAAAAAAAAAGCAATTGCAACTTGTATAATTACTACCAATTCAGAGTCATGTACTTATATATCTGTTATATCTATGTGACACTGATGGGTTAGTCTTATACCCCTTAAAGAATATCTTATCATTTCACGTACACTTTTTAAATTACACCAAAGTGGTTGGGCCACTTACCTTTTATATCCTACCTCTCTCCCCCCTCCCACCCTTTTCCAAAATTTCTATCCTTACCCATCCTTCTTCCTTACCCATCTCACCAAAGCTCTGGTCTGGACAAGAACAAGAACTCTATTATTAATACGAGGTAGTACAGTTAGTGATACAAACATACATTTATAAGTGTGTAATAATGGCTTAATAGTTAAGGGATAATAAAATATTTGTGGGAGTTGCTTTGAATTTGGTTGGGATTAAGCATGGTGTGGGTATGTTTGTTATTGAGTGATGAGATGATTTTTGAGTATGGTCCTAAACTGATTTGTGGACAGGGGATCTCTTGCTGTTTCAGGCAAAGAGTTCCAGATCTTCGGGCCCTTTATGTGCATTGCATTTTTTGCAAAGTGTGAGACGGACACGAGGGATGTCAAAAAGTGTTTTGAGCCTCGTGTTATGCCTGTGTGTTCTGTTGAAGCTGTCTAGGAGAAGTTTGAGCGGAGGGTTGATATTGGAGTTTAATGTTCTGTATATGTAGTAAGCACAGTAATAAGTAAATGGAGACGAATGGTTTTTGGGACCTGATGAGCTGTTGGAGTGTGAGCAGGGTAATATTTTGTGAAGGGATTCAGGGAAACCAGTTATTTTTATACAGCCAGACTTGAATACTGAAAATGGGAAGTACAGTGCCTACACTTTAAAGGAAGGGTTTGGGATATTGGCAGTTTGGAGGGGTATGTTATATATCTTTATATATACTTCGGTGCCTCTGCAAAGACAGTGATTATGTGTGAGAGGTGAAAGTGTTGAATGATGATGAAAGTATTTTCTTTTTGGGTATTTTCTTTTTGAGTCACCCTGCCTCGGTGGGAGACAGCCGACTTGTTGAAAAAAAAAAAAGAAACTTATGTATAATAAGTAAGTTCATGTTTTTGAAGAGAGGTGGGGTGTGTTGTCTGGCACAGGAGTTTGTGATCATCCACACTGCCGCTTTTTGTTGGGTTATTAAAAGTTTGAGGTGATTGGCCGTGGTAGATTCCCAAGCACAAATACCTTAAGAGAGGTAAGGGTATATTAGAGAATGATGTATGGTAAGGAGGGTCTTTTGGGGTACATAATATCATATCTTGGAAAGGATACCTATTGTTTTGGAAAGTTTCTTAGTTATATGCTGGATTTTTTTTTTTTTCAACAAGTCGGCCGTCTCCCACCGAGGCAGGGTGACCCAAAAAGAAAGAAAATCCCCAAAAAGAAAATACTTTCAACATCATTCAACACTTTCACCTCACTAACACATAATCACTGTTTTTGCAGAGGTGCCCAGAATACAACAGTTTAGAAGTATATACGTATAAAAAATACACAGTATATCCCTCCAAACTGCCAATATCCCAAACCCCTCATGGATGTGGGTTTGAAATTTAAGATTACAGTCTAGGACTAGGTGGAGACTTAGAAATTTGCTCTCAGTGTCTTGTAATGGGTGAACCATTTATCAATATTTGATGCTCTGTTTCCAAAAAGCATGAAGTAGGTCTTGTTTATATTGAGAGTAAGTTTGTTCTTCATCATCCAGTTTGATACAGTGGACCCCCGGTTTGCGATACTCATCCGTTCCTGAGAGCTCATCGTAAACCAAAAATATCAGAAAGCGAATCAATTTTCCCCATAAGAAATAATGGAAATCAAATTAATCCGTGCAAAACACCCAAAAGTATGAAAAAAAAAACTTTTACCACATGAAATATTAAGTTTAATGCAATAGAATAGTAATTACAGTAACAACAATAACACTAAATAACGAAAGAATAATTGACACTTAGCTTTAATGAAGATCTGGTGATGATTGATAAACCCCAATCAACCATCGCTACTATTGTGGGCAAGAAAACGGCAATCAAGGAAGCTGTTCTTGCCAAAGGTGCAACTATGTTTTCGAAACTGAGATCGCAAGTGATAGAAGATGTTGAGAGACTGTTATTGGTGTGGATAAACGAGAAACAGATAGCAGGAGACAGCATCTCTCAAGCGATCATATGTGAAAAGGCTAGGAAGTTGCATGACGATTTAATTACAAAAATGCCAGCAACTAGTGATGTGAGTGAATTTAAGGCCAGCAAAGGTTGGTTTGAGAGATTTAAGAAGCGTAGTGGCATTCATAGTGTGATAAGGCATGGTGACGCTGCCAGTTCGGACCACAAATCGGCTGAAAAATATGTGCAGGACTTCAAGGAGTACATAGACAGTGAAGGACTGAAACCTGAACAAGTGTGTAATTGTGGCGAAACAGGCCTGTTTTGGAAGAAAATGCCAAGCAGGACGTTCATTACTCAGGAGGAAAAGGCACTCCCAGGACATAAGCCTATGAAAGACAAGCTTACTCTGTTGATGTGTGCCAATGCTAGTGGTGATTGCAAAGTGAAGCCTTTATTGATGTATCACTCTGAAACTCCCAGAGTGTTCAGGAAAAACAATGTCCTCAAGGCTAATTTGTGTGTGCTGTGGAGGGCAAACAGTAAGGCATGGGTCACTAGGGACTTTTTGTATGATGGGTTACACCATGCATTTGCCCCCAATGTGAAAAATTACCTAATTGAAAAGAAATTAGACCTTAAGTGCCTCCTGGTATTAGACAGTGCTCCTGGTCATCCTTCAGACTTGGCAGAGCGACTTTCTAGGGACATGAGCTTCATTAAGGTGAAGTTTTTGCCTCCTAATACCACTCCTCTCCTGCAGCCCATGGACCAGCAGGTTATTTCCAACTTCAAGAAACTGTACACAAAAGCTATGTTTGAAAGGTGCTTTGTAGTGACCTCAGAAACTCAACTGACTCTAAGAGAGTTTTGGAAAGATCATTTTGCCATCCTCAGTTGTGTAAACATTATAGGTAAGGCTTGGGAGGAAGTGACTAAGAGGACATTGAACTCTGCTTGGAAAAAACTGTGGCCAGAATGTGTAGACAAAAGGGATTTTGAAGGGTTTGAGGCTAACCCTGAGAATCCTATGCCAGTTGAGGAATCCAGTGTGGCATTGGGGAAGACGTTGGGGTTGGAGGTTAGTGGGGAGGATGTGGAAGAGTTGGTGGTGGAGGACAGTGAAGAACTAACCACTGATGAGCTGCTAGATCATCTTGAACAGCAAGAGGGCAGACCTGAGGAAACTGCTTCGGAGGAGGGGAGAGAGAAATTGAAGAAGTTGCCTACTTCTAAGATAAAGGAAATGTGTGCAAAGTGGCTTGAAGTGCAAACCTTTTTTGATGAAAATCACCCTGACACAGCTACTGCAAGCTGTGTTGGCAACCTGTACACTGACAATGTTGTGAACCACTTTAGGAAAGTCATAAAGGAACAAGAGGTACAGATATCGAGACAGAAGTCCAGTGACTCTGAAGCTGGTCCTAGTGGCATTAAAAAAACAAGGGAAGTAACCCCAGAAAAAGACTTGCTGCCTCAAGTGCTAATGGAAGGGGATTCCCCTTCTAAACACTAAGAAGATCAACGCTCTCCCCTCCTCCCATTCCATCAATCATCACCAGATCTTCAATAAAGGTAAGTGTCATGTAACTGTGCATGTAATCTTCAGTTTGTGTGTATTAAAATTAATATTTCATGTGGTAAAAAATTTTTTTTTTCAATACTTTTGGGTGTCTTGCACGGATTAATTTGATTTCCATTATTTCTTATGGGGAAAATTAACTTGACTAACGATAATTTTGACAAACGATGAGCTCTCAGGAACGGATTAATATTGCTGGTTGAGGGTCCACTGTATTGGCATCATGAGTAGAGAGAGACTCAGCGATTTTAATGTGTACCTGCACACCAGCACAGTGTGTAAGTATATTTAGGTACAGGTACACAAGTATAATTATCAGAGTACATATAAAATACACAGTAACTTTAAAACACTTGAAATTTTGGAAAGTTTCTCGACATAATAGATGTGGTCACGGAGAATGTAAACAAACTGGGTGGGGCGTGCCGTATTTGAAAGACCGCTTGCTGTATAGCAAATTTTGGTCAAAATTTGACATCGCCGTATTAACGGAACGCCATAAGGCGAAACGCCATAAATCGGGGCCCTACTGTAGTTAGTTTTCAGTTTAGAGATTTTGTGCCAAGCTAAAAGGAAGAACTTGAGAACAGTCAAGGCTACTCGCAAAATGGCTTTTAGTAAAAACATATAATCAGATCATGAATATCATGAAGCATGCGAATTAGAGGGTGCATCTACAGCTGAACTTAACTAAACATTAGAAGTTAAATAGTATTGATGACTCTTGTGTAGAAAAAGGAAGAATGCAAACAGCTTCAGGCCCACAGTCTGCAGCATTTCAGCATTCATAAATCAAAAGCAGCATATGCACAAGAACCAAGATAGTGGAAGATCACATAGATGAAATAGTGTGAAACTCCTGTATGATACTGACCAAATTTAACTTTCCTTTAAATATGTGGATAGGCAAGTGGTGCAGAAGTTCTTCATTACATACATTCGACTCAAATTGAAATTTGCAGCAGCGGTATGGTGTCTGCACTTTAAAAACTGTGAACAAAATAAAAAAGTTCAAAGACATGGTATAATGTGGCTACTGTAACTACAAGATAAGAGTTAACCCTTTCAGGGTTTCGGCCGTACTAGTACGGCTTACGCCCTAGGGTTTTTGACGTACTAGTATGCCTAAATTCTAGCGCCCTCAAATCTAGTGAGAGAAAGCTGGTAGGCCTACATATGAAAGAACGGGTCTATGTGGTCAGTGTGCGCAGTATAAAAAAAATCCTGCAGCACACAGTGCATAATGAGAAAAAACCTTTGACCGTGTTTTTGGATTAAAACATCGACTTTGCACTGTATTTTCGTATGGTATTTATTGTTATATTCTAGTTTTCCTGGTCTCATTTTATAGAATGGAAGACATATTACAG
Organism: Cherax quadricarinatus; assembly: GCF_038502225.1. Taxonomy (NCBI): domain Eukaryota; kingdom Metazoa; phylum Arthropoda; class Malacostraca; order Decapoda; family Parastacidae; genus Cherax; species Cherax quadricarinatus. Next base: position 17,901,545 of record NC_091333.1, read on the forward strand.
AAATTGAGATGATTTTGACTGGTTTTACAATGAAAAGTACCTTGAAATTGAACTCAGAGTAGCAGAAATGTTTGATTTTTACCAAAGTTCAAAAGTAAGCAAATCATGCCAAGCGTCCAATACAGGTCAACTGGTGAGTCTAATATTCTTTCACAAGTGCACTGATATTATTTATACCATTTCTACACTAATGCAGTAGTCTGCATAACAGTAAATCTTCTATTTTTTTGAAAGACTAAAAATTCAAAGTGGAAAGCCAAAGAAATATAAGAGGGGCCTGGGGATGTGACTAACGAACAGAGAACTTGTTATTTTAGTGCCAGGAATGTCTTGTTTATTCTGGACCCTATTTGGAAATTGGCATCTTTTGAAATTTGTGTGAAATTGGCAAAATTGCTAAATTCTGACCACTTTATTGGATAGTTGAAATAGGTAAATGGGTGGTTTCTTGTACTCTTTCGATAGAAAAAATGGAGTTCTAGCGAAATATTTATGATTTTGTCGACTAGTACACTGGAATTGGCCAAAAATAGGGCTCAAAGTGGGCAAAATCGCCGATACGTAAACATTGTCGAGACCGCTAACTTCGCGAGAGCATAATTTCGTAAGTTTTTCATAAAATTTCATACTTTTGGTGTCATTATGATCGGGAAAAGATTCTCTATCTTTTCATAAGAAAAAATAATTTTTTAAATTTGGGGACCTTGAGAACAAGTCTTGGAGAGGGCCTTGGGACCCTGAAAGGGTCTGAGCTTTGCTCAGACCTCTGCAACACAATTGTCCTCAAAGATCTGTTAAGTTATACCATGAATTAAGGAAAGATCCTAGACTTCACCTTAGGAAACAGACAAAGCAAATACAATAGTAATTATGGACAAGGTAGATTATAGCGGAAAAATGAACATGTTATTAGAAAAAATGGTGCCTACACCTAGATGATCACAAATAAACTCACCCTTAATATAGAAAAACCTTCTGTTTAACTTTTGAGAATAAACTACAGTGGTACTTGACTTACGAGTTTAATTTGTTCCGTGACCCAGCTCGTAACTCAATTTGCTCCTATATCAAATAAATTTTCCTCATTGAAATTACAGTGGATCCTTGGTTTTTGTCGTTAATCCATTCCAGAGAGATCGGCGAAGACTGAAATCGGCAAAAACTGAAATCATTTTTCCCATAAGAAATAATGTAAACCCAATTAATCCGTTCCAGACACCCAAAAGTATTAACCAAAAAAATTTTTTTTTAGGTTAAGTATAGATTTACATGCAGAAAAGAATGAACATTCAACATGACACTTACCTTTATTGAAGATTCTTGGTGTATGGAAGACAGGGAGGAGGGGAGAGGGAAGAAAGGTTATTCTTTGGAAGGGGAATCTCCCTCCATAAGGACTCTAGGTACCGTGGAAATATAAACACATATGCAGTACAGTGGACCCTCGACCAGCGATGGCATCGATTAACGATAAATCTGACTATCGATACATTTTATCGCAAAAATTTTGCCTCGATTAGCGCTAAAAAACTCGACCAACACTATTCGTTCCGTCTGAGACGCGTCCACTTCTGGCCAGTGTTTACAAGCCAGCCAGCCACAGCGGTCGCTTCCAAGCATACAATCGGAACATTTCATATTATCACAGCCTTTTTAGTGATTGCACCTGCAAAATAAGTCACCATGGGCCCCAAGAAAGCTTCTAGTGCCAACCCTACAGCAAAAAGGGTGAGAATTGCTATGGATATGAAGAAAGAGATCATTGCTAAGTATGAAAGTGGAGTGCGTGTCTCCAAGCTGGCCAGGCTGTACACAAAACCGCAATCAACCATCGCTACTATTGTGGCCAAGAAAATGGCAATCAAGGAAGCTGTTCTTGCCAAAGGTGCAACTATGTTTTCGAAACTGAGATCGCAAGTGATAGAAGATGTTGAGAGACTGTTATTGGTATGGATAAACGAAAAACAGATAGCAGGAGATAGCATCTCTCAAGCGATCATATGTGAAAAGGCTAGGAAGTTGCATGACGATTTAATTAGAAAAATGCCAGCAACTAGTGGTGATGTGAGTGAATTTAAGGCCAGCAAAGGTTGGTTTGAGAGATTTAAGAATCGTAGTGGCATACATAGTGTGATAAGGCATGGTGAGGCTGCCAGTTTGGACCAAAAAGCAGCTGAAAAATATGTGCAGGAATTCAAGGAGTACATAGACAGTGAAGGACTGAAACCTGAACAAGTGTTTAATGGTGACACTGACAATGTTGTGAAACACTTTAGGAATGTCATAAAGGAACGGGAGGTACAGGCCTCTATGGGCAGATATGTTGTGCGACAGAGGTCCAGTGACTCTCAAGCTGGTCCTAGTGGCATTGAAAGAAGAAGGGAAGTAACCCCGAAAAAGGACTTGCCACCTCAAGTCCTAATGGAAGGGGATTCCCCTTCTAAACACTAAGACCATCAACACACTCCCCTCTTCCCATCCCATCAGTCATCACCAGATCTTCAATAAAGGTAAGTGTAATGTAACTGTGCATGTCTTCTTCAGTTTGTGTGTATTAAAGTTAATATTTCATGTGTTAATTTTTTTTTTCAATACTTTTGGGTGTCTTGCATGGATTAATTTGATTTCCATTATTTCTTATGGGGAAAATTAACTTGACTAACGATTATTTTGACTAACGATGAGCGCTCAGGAACGGATTAATAGCGTTAGTCGAGGGTCCACTGTATAATGTGATCCTTTATTGACTACGTTTCGCCGACACAGTGGGCTTTTTCAAGTCACAAACCGATCTACCTGGGGTGGAAGGGACGCGAGTATTTATAGTCATGTTCAGAATGCTGAGGTCAGGTGAAGAATGCTGCATCTGATGATGTACCGAGTGGGGTTATAGAGTCTAGGTACCATGTCCTTATCCTGGGTCGCTTCCCTTCTTTGTTTTTTAGTGCCACTAGGACCAGCTTGAGAGTCACTGCACACCTGTGGCACTAAATATCTGTCCAGAGAGCTCTGATTCTGGCATCTCTTTAAAATTTCCTTAAAATGGGACAAGACATTGTCATTGTACATGTTGCCGACACGACTTGCAACAGCTTTGTTAGGGTGATGTTCCTCCACAGATCTTTCCATCCTACTCCACATTGCACAAATCTCCATTACTATGACCCTCTACCACCATCACTACCACCCTCTACCACCATCATAACCACTACCACCCTTTACCACCATCAAAACCACTACCACCCTCTATCACTATCACAACCACTACCACCATCACTACCACCCTCTTCCACCATCACAACCACTACCACCTTCTACCACCACCACTTTCGTATTTTTCTTCAAACATTTTTTTTTTTTTTTTTTGAGTTCTATTGTGTTTTTCACATTCTTTGTCAAAGGGCTGGCACTAGAAGCTTTCTTTGGGCTCATGGTGGCTTATTTAGCAGCCACACACAAGTACCAATAAACAAGTACCATAAACAAGTACCAAAAACAAGTACCAAAAACAATGGATTATTTCAAAATGTTTTGTATGACCTCGCAGGATATGTTCACTCACCGAGAAACAACATGACACTGCCTGAGAATGTGTGTGTGGGAGGCGGCTTTGTGTGCGCGCTGGTCACTGGACAGGTTCCGTACCATTGACAAAAACGGAGGAAATCGACGAAAATGGAGGCAATATTTTGGCGAAAACTGAAATCGGCAATAACAGAGATTGACGAAAAGGGAGGGTCCACTGTAATTGAAATGCCATTAATCCGTTCCAGCGGAATTCCTGGCTCTCGGGAGGCAGGAGAAAATACTTCAATATAACGCTAATATCAAATCTACGGCTTACTTATCTATCACAATTGATCTAATATGACATAATAAACAATATAAATAACATAGAAGCATGATATGTACTTTGGAATGAATAAAATACGTATGTCATGTGACGAGTGGTAATGGCCTCTCCCGAGGTAACAATAATTATTGCTCTAACCATATCTTCCCATTCTTGCCTTCTGAGGTCTTATTATAAGAGAAAACTGAGTGTTTGTGAGGCTAACTGCACTAGATTGCTAGTTTCATAAGGAAAACACTGAAACAAAAGTGATTTTCTTGGAATTTTTCTTTCCTTGAGTCAGGAGACTGGTCTACATTTTGGGTCAATATCTTGGAAGTAAATCAGCATAAATGCCTTGTGCCTTCTCACAGAGAAGGCACAAAGTATGTGCTACCCTTGTACTGCCTCGCCAAGTCAACTACAGCACACTTCACTCATGTTTTTCTATGATTTCATGCTTTAATTCAGTGGACATCATCTTCTTCTTCTCAGCACTGTCCTTTGCACTTACTCTCTTAGGACCCATGGTTAGAAAAAGAAATTTGGTAAAATAACTGCACAAAATGCAAGCACACAACACAAGAGAGATGCTTCCACGGTGAGGTAACCATGTGCACTGTTGTGGCATTTGCTGCGCCAACTAGTGGCAGGGTATCTGAAGCTTGCTCATAACTAGAATTTTGGCTCTCAATTCAAAGCAAAAAAATCAGAAAACTTGTAAGTTGGGGCACTCGTAAGTCAAAGTACCACTGTATAACTATAGATATTAAAATTAATCAATGTAAAGTATAGAGAAAGGAGAAGGATAGGTTCTTAACCCTTTTACTATCGAGACCCCTGATCACAAACTTGCTCTCAGTTTTGAAAAAATATTCGAAAAAAAAAAAATTCTTACCAAAATCTTAAGAATATTTTTCTGATTGTTTTAAAAGAACAAATTTTTTTGCGATCAGTACTTACCGAGTTATAGAGGCGTGAAGTTGGCAGAAAGTGAACCGCTTACGTCAACATCGGTGACTGCCACTCGGTAATATTATTTATTTTATTTTTTCTTTTCTTTTCTAATATTTTATTTTTTCAAGTAACTTTTATGGCCTGTGAGACCACTATAATGCATATTGTATATATATCCACGCATTGTATGCAACACAATAATCGCACAAATGTTATCATTATATTGTTCACAAAACTTGTTTACACAAACCAACAATTAAAAAAGTTGTTTATTACTATTGTTTTGTAAAATATGTACACATATAGAGCCACTGGACACATTCCTAGAACTGCTGCAGCTTGTGGGACTCTTTGAAACCTGGTGTTATGCTCAGTGCTGTTTTACACTGCTGTTTTACACTCCTCATACATAAAACGAGTGTCTCTGTATTTTTGTGGGTGGGTTGTTGTGGTTGTGGTTATGCTGGTTGTTGTGTGTTGGTGGGTGAAGGTGGCTTTGTTGTGGATGTGCTGAGTCAGTGGCATGGCTACCAACTCGGGGTGCTGCTGGTGCTGCATGACGCATTACACCACCACCTGCTGCCACATGTATATTATCCCTCCCAATTGTAACATTACCCATTACCCATACTGTCTTCCCCACCAACCATGCCATCTTCCCCACAACCCAGATGGAAATAAGTCACTTTGTCTGACTTTTGGGTTATGCTAGGTTCACACATAAGCTGCTAAGTATGATAATCTATGTAACTGTATATGTGTTTACCTGAGTAAACTTACTTACTTATTCTTTGAGACATGGGAAAATATGAGTTTGCTCTTTCGCTGTGGTACAGCTGAACATGAATGAGACTGCCCAGCACCAGAGGTGGAAGGTTGATAGTTGTCTGGGTTTTCAGCACTATTTCTGATATCCTGGGCATTGCTTTCAGTCACAAACTCCTCAATACCATGAAATTCATCTTCACAGACACTTCCATCTGTGTTAGAACTATCACTTGGGAAGGGAAGAGTCCCATTTTGCCGGGGTGTGAGGTATTCCTTACTGCTAGGCATGGTGAACAAGGCGTACTGAATTGGCACTCCCACAATGAACTGCTGCCTCCCTGATTTTTTTATACTGTGCACACTGACCACACAGACCCATTCTCTCACATGTAGGTCTACCAGCTTTCTCCTGCTAGATTTGAAGCCGATAGAATTTTGGCGTAGTACTATGGCACCAACACTGGCTTGCAAGCTGTAATATTATGGCACCGACAGTGAAAGGGTTAAGTCTGTTTATAGTTAATAAATTAAAGTTAATCTCATATCTAGTTCATATGAAAGTATATAAAAAACTGCAGGAATATTCTCCAAGGTTAATTATGTTCCCTAATCTATTCTACCATTACTCTAATTCTTTCTCATTTATCCATATATCATCTATGAAATTTGTGCTTGGGGTTCTGTTTAACTATCCACCTCAAATTAATTATCACTTGACAGAAGGCAGCAGTCAGAATTATCACAATCTCAGATATTATGCTACACACTACAGTATGCCCTTATTCCAGTCCCTGTACCTACTAAATGTATATATTAATGCCATGTAGACATAGTAAACTTGATATAACAGATTAATGGGGAGATTAAAATTAAAATTAAAAAGCACTTAATCCATTCCAGGAGGCTGTTCAAATAGTGAGTTGTACGAATATTGAATAAATTTTTCCCATAAGAAATACAGCCTCTCCTCACTTTGATATTGTTTTAATGTCACTTTTGCACCATTTATAACATTTTTAGTATACAATGGACCCTCAGTTATCGGCTGTAATCCGTTCCAGAAGGTCATCCTAAATCCAAAAAGGCTGAAAACTGAAATAATATTTCCCATGAGAATTCATGTAAATCCAATTAATCTGTTTCAGACACCCAAAAATATTAACAAAAATACATTTTTTTAAAGATTAACTGTAGTTTTACATACAGAAAACAATGAGAAATAAATTTAAAGCACAAATTTTAATGATAAATGAACATTATATACCTTTATTGAAGACTCTTGTTGGCATATTGAAGAAGGCAGAAGGGAAGAGGGAGTTGGGAATCTCCAACTCCCTCTTCCCTCTGTGTAGTGTAGCCCCCCTTAACTGTGTTAAAGAAGCAGTTAGAGAGTACACCTAAGATAACTGCTAGAGAATTGAAAGAAAAGAACCCACATCTTCTCTCAGAGGTATCTGTAAGAACTGTTAACAGGCGTGTGTCAGAACTGGGCTACAGTAGTCACAGCCAGGTTAAGAAACCGATGCTCTCCAAGCCACAGAAGAAACGTAGGCTGGATTATGCAAAGAAATATCTTCACTGGAATCCTCAACAGTGGTCTGAAGTACTTTGGAGTGATGAAGCAACCTTCACTGTCACCTGTAACTGTGGGGGACATGTGTACCGGCCCAGAGGTAGTGACCCTCTAGACCCACGTTACACCTGTGAGCCCACCAAACACCCAGACTCACTCATGGTTTGGGGGTGTTTCAGTTCTCAGAGTGTTGGTGAACTCATTGTGCTTCCCAGAAACCAGTATATGAACCGTTATAATTACCTGGAGTTATTGTGTGACAGTTTACCTGGGTGTTTGCCAAGTGTGGGGCTACGGTTTTTATGCAGGACGGTGCACCATGTCAAATCTGTAGTTCAGTGGCTTAAGGACTGTGAAGTGAGATTCTTTAATGACTGGCCAGGCAATTCCCCAGACCTAAACCCTATTGAGAATCTCTGGTCAATAGTGAAACAAAGTTTACTAGGCAAGGATATCAGTTCCATCCTGCAACTGGAGGCTGCTCTACAGGAGACGTGGAATAATATACCTCCCCAAACCCTCAAGAATTTGTGTGAGAGTCTTCCTACACAGCTGAGGGATGTGATTAAGAGTAAAGGACTCAACACCAGGTATGAAAACCTCAGCAAGTGTGCAAATATATATATATTATAATCTTTCATGGTATGTGTTTGTGTTTTGGTAAATGTGTGGGGGAGGAGTGGCATAATGCCATGACTAGCACTGTAAGTCATTCCAATTTCTTTTTCTCTATTTATTATTATAACTTGCTCACTTTTTGCCCTAGCCATGGTTAAAATGAATAAAAGAAATGCTTTGTGTTGTGTAAAGCACATACACTGTACGTTATCCATAAAAGATAAGGTGACTTTGAAGCCACTGTCGGTAGCCATGAGCTCAGCTCACTCAGATAAGCTGTGACCGGTAAATTTGGGCCTACATATGAGAGAATAGGTCTGTGTGGTAAGTGTGCACTACATAAAAAAAATCCTGCAGCACGCAGGGCATAATGAGAAAAACAGCAACTGTGCTTTTGGTGTAAAACAGCAACTTTGTGGTATATTTTTGTATGGTTGTATTCTCATTATTTTAGTCTCAATTGATAGAATGGAAGATATATTACAGAAATATATACAATTTTGATTGGTTTAATGCCAGAAAGTATCTTAAAATTGAGCTCAAAGGAGTGGAAATGTTAAATTTTTGCTGATGTTCAAGAGTAAACGAATGACGTCACCGTCCAATACATATCCAAATGGCCAGTCTAATATGCAGTTATGAATGGGTTCACATTATTTATACAATTATTATAATAATGCATTAGTCTGCATAACAGTAAATCTTCTATTTTTTGTGTGAAAAAAAATTCAAAATGGAAAGCAAGTGTATTATAAGAGGGGCCTGGAGATGTGACTAATGAATAGAGAAAATGTTATTTTAGTGCTAGGAATGTCTGCATTGTTTATTCTGGACTTTATTTTGAAATTGTCATGTCTTGAAATTTGTGTGAAATTGGTCAAATTACCGATTTCTGACCACTTTATTGGGTAGTTGAAATAGGTAAATAGGTGGTTTCTTGTACTCAGTTGACAGACTAGAAGGAATACTAGTGAAATAGCTATGAGTTTGGTAGCCTGGAACAATGGAATGGGCCAAAAACAAGGTATAAAGTGGGTGGAATTGCTATTGCATGAATATCGCCGTTGGGTTAAGTGTATTCTAACCTAACCACTCTGTAATCCAACAAAATCATTAATCTGGCACCCTACAGGTCCCGATAATGCCGTATTAGTGATGGTCAGCCTGTATTAGTCCTAGCTTATGAGTGCCTGAAATGCTATACATAACATGGGCTTTTACTGGTAAAAAATATATACAGTGTTCTTACTGTAACTTCGACGCATCTTACAAAATAAAGTACTTATTATCAGCGCTAGGGATGGGATAATACATTTTTTTTGCCAATACCAATATTCAGTTTTAGGCTGATTCCATTACCATCAAAATTAGCTGATACCCACTGATACTGGTACTGACACCAATACCACCAGAATTGTCTTATACAAACACCGATTCTCAGTTTTAGGCTGATACTGATACAGTGGACCCCCGGTTAACGATATTTTTTCACTCCAGAAGTATGTTCAGGTGCCAGTACTGACCGAATTTGTTCCCATAAGAAATATTGTGAAGTAGATTAGTCCATTTCAGACCCCCAAACATACACGTACAAACGCACTTACATAAATACACTTACATAATTGGTCGCATTCGGAGGTAATCGTTATGCGGGGGTCCACTGTACTATCAAAATTGGCTGATACCCACCAATTCCTTAGAACACCCTCAATTAGCCTAAATAAAAAGGAAGAGGTGCCAAAAGACTATTAGAAAATTCTTCACAAGAGAAGGTAGTAAATGATACAGCCATTAAAATTTTTAACCCTTTTATTGACCAGATTTTCGAAATTAATATTGCTCCTAGTATTCCTTAATTATTTTTTCATCTGAAATGGTAGAGAATCTTTTTCTAACAGTAATGGCACCAAAAGTAACTTATGGAATTATGTGGGTGAAAAGTTAGCAATCTTGAGCAATTTCAGCCATTTCATTGCTCCTTTCGACCAAATTCTTTGCTATTTTGCTAGTATGCCTTCCATTCTATTGAGCATAAGAAACCACAGAAATCAGTAATTTGGTCAATTTTATACATAATTAAAAAATTACCAATTTTAAAATAGAGTACAAAATAAACAGTGTAGACATTCTGGCACTAAAACAACATATCCTGTGTTCATTAATCACATTTCCAGGTTTCTCCTTTATTGCACTTGCCTTCCATTTTGAATTCATAATCACACAAAAATAGAAGATTTACTCTCTATTTCCTAGGTAATAAAATATAACTAGGAATGATTGATTACAGTTTATGGTATCCCAATACATGTAATTGAATCAGACCTATTAAAAACCCATGAAACAGACTAGGGGTGTGGGGGAGTGTCTTACTCATCCTCAAGATTATTAAAAAAAAAATAAAACATTTCCACTACTTTGAGCCCAATTTCAAGATATTTCCTGTCCTGAAACCAACCAAAATCATCTCTATTTCAGTAGTATAAAATAATTATTTTTTTGGTTTTAAACTGTAATACTATCAGCACTCTTAACCCTTTCAGGGTCCACAGGCCCTCTCAGAGACTTGTTCTCAGGGTCCCCCCAATTTCAAAAAAAAAAATATTTTTTCTTTCAAAAAGAAAGAGAATCTTTTCCCGATCATAATGACACCAAAAGTATGAAATTTGATGGAAAACTTAGGAAATTATGCTCTCGCGAAGTAAGCGGTCTCGATGATGTTTACGCATCGGCGATTTTGCCCACTTTGAACCCTATTTTCAGCCAATTCCAATGTACTACTCGACAGAAATCATAACTATTTCGCTAGAACTCCATTTTTTCTATCGAATGAGTACAAGAAACCACCCATTACCAATTTCAACTATCCAATACAGTGGTCAGAATTTAGCAATTTTGCCAATTTCACATAAATTTCAAAAGATGCCAATTTCCAAATAGTGTCCAGAATAAACAAGAAAGACATTCCTGGCACTAAAATAACATTTCCTCTGTTCATTAGTCACGTCCCCACGCCCCTCTTACATTCTTTTGCTTTCCACTTTGAATTTTTATTCTCACAAAAAATAGAAGATTTACTGTTATGCAGACTACTGCGTTAGTGTAGAAATGGTATAAATAATATTGGCGCACTTGTGAAAGAATATTAGACTCGCCAGTTGACGTGTATTGGATGCTTAGCATGATTTGTTTACTTTTGAACTTTGGTAAAAATCGAACATTTCTGCTACTTTGAGCTCAATTTCAAGGTACTTTTCATTGTAAAACCAGTCAAAACCATCTCAATTTCTGTAATATGTCTTCCATTCTATAAAATGAGACCAGGAAAACTAGAATACAACAGTAAATACCATACGAAAATACAGTGCAAAGTCGCTGTTTTAATCCAAAAGCACGGTCAAAGTTGTTTTTTTTTCTCATTACGCACTGTGTGCTGCAGGATTTTTTTTATACTGCGCACACTGACCACATACTCATTCTTTCATATGTAGGCCTACCAACTTTCTCTCACTAGATTTGAGGGCGCTAGAATTTAAGCGTACTAGTACGTCAGAAACCCTGGTGCGTAAGCCATACTAGTACATCCGAAACCCTGAAAGGGTTAATTATAGGGGTTGCAACAGTGAGAGGGTTAATCCTTTCAGGGTCCGTGCCATAGTTCTGCGGCTTTGATTTGAGGGGCCCAAACTGTAGATCTATGCCATGAGCTCAGCTCACTCTGATAAGCTGTGAGCAGTAAATTTGGGCCTAGATATGAGAGAATACATCTATGTGGTATGTGTTTGCACCACGTAAAACAAATCCTGCAGCACACAGTGCATAATGAGAGAAAAAAACTGAGACTGTAATTTTCGATTAAAACAGCGATTTTGCAGTGTTTTTTCGTATTTGCGATTTCTTGGTCTCATTTGATAGAATGGAAGATATGTTACAGAAATAGAGATGATTGTGATTGGTTTTATTACTGGAAATGGCTTGAAACTGAGCTCAATGTAGCAGAAATGTTAAATTTTTGCCAATGTTCAAGAGTAAACAAATGACCTCACACGTCTAATACACGCCAGCTGGTGGGTCTAATATATGTTCACAAATGTGGTGATATTATTACAATATTGCATAACAGTAAATCTTCTATTTTTTGGTTTGAATAAAAATTCATTATGTGAATAAAAAATAAAAATGGAATTCATTTGTAAAGCCTGAAAACTTATCTGATGAACAGAGGAAATGTTAGTTTAGTGCCAGGAATGCCTGCATTGTTTATTCTGGACCCTATTTTGAAATTGGAATACACCTACCATCCGACTTACGACCAAGTTCGGTTCCGAGAAACCGGTCGTAAGTCGAAATGGTCGTAAGTCGAACTTTACTACTGAATATCAACAAAACATTTTTGTAATGACTTTATTTTATTGTTTTATTTTGGTATTTCATGTTTTACTTTACTTTTTATGTTGTTAGTACTGTATTTTATACTGTAAGGTTTAGGATAAACACTGTGTACAACACAAATAGTTGTTTATTTCCCAGAAATTTGGCATAAAAAACACGGTCGTAAGTCGAGTGGTCGTAAGTCGAGCAGGTCGTAAGTCAGATGGTAGGTGTATTTTGAACTTTTCGTTAAACTGGCCAGATTACCAATTTCCGATCACTTTATTTTGTAGCTGAAACAGTTGACTTGGCAATTTCTTGTGCTCAATCAATAGAAGTAATACTAGTGAAATAGCTAAGAATTTGGTCGACTGGAATAATGTAATTGGCCTAAAATGGGAGTCAAAGTCAGCAATATTGCCGATGCGTAAATATCGCTGACACATCAAAATTCGCGAGAGCGTAATTTCATCAATTTTCCATAAAATTTTGTACTTTTTGTTTTATTACCTTCAGAAAAAGATTCTCTACTATTTCATAAGAAAAAATAACAAGATTGGACCCTGGTGCACACTTTGAAATTTGGCCTCTGGACCCTGAATGGGTTAAGCAAACTTCTTAATATACACTATACATGGCTGTATGCAGGTTAGGTTAGTTCTAATTATGTTTGATTGTTGTCTAAAAGCAACCATTAACAAATCAAAGAGTACCATAATGCATAAAAGTGTGATAATACATAAATGCAATATAATACAGAACATGGAGGCCCACTGAGTGCACATTACAGTAGACAGCCACATTCCAGTGTTACAGTGACACATCCAGCTGTCTTTGCCACAGTGAAATATTGACTTTGATTTGGAGGATGGGCTGATGATCCAGTCATTTTCAGTCAACATCCAGTTTGCTGCCACCTGTATAGCTGGATCTTTATGCATTAGGAAGTGGGTATGTTATGTATATTGTGCTTGAGTGGCTGTTGACTCCCAAGCACAGCCCATGGAGAGAAGATCCCCAGTAATTTCTTTGGTTTACATAGCAAGGATAATCTCTCAGGATATAGTGTCTAGTAGAATTTCTATAACACTGTATAAATTCAACCTACAGTGCCTGCATAGGAAATCATTAATGCTATAGACATCATTAATGTTTTACCATTTTACATACAAAATATTAATAAACGAGGAATGCAAGAAAGAGCTGAACACTTGCTTTATTCTTCTAACCTAATGTTGGTTCATTCCATCTTTATTTTTAATTACTTGTTAAATTTTTGAAGGCAAACTATCAAATATTCTTGAAATCACTGTTCAGTGTGATCTATTGTCTTTCTCTTGTCAGTGTCAAAACAGAAGCTTTCTATTCCATATTAAGCTTACAGGGCCCCATTATGAACACTGGTAACCAAAATATGTCGAAATAATCCAACAGGAAAGTCCAAAATGGGTGATGAGAGCACTCGAAAATGCATCCTTATACAGTAATGTGAGCTGCCTGACATACAATCAGTCTCGGTACTATTGCTCACCAGCTGTCTAGTGCACTAGAAAACAATGAAACATTGAAATTCGTAGATGACTTTTTCGGTGTCAGCTTGACTATTTCTTTTGCAGGCCTTATGGTCGTTCTTGTGCTATAGTTTCTTATTGTCTGGGTAAAATTTTATTGTGCTGTTAGCGTCTTGTCCAGTAGTCTTGTCCTCTCTCCACTTTTTTTTTTTATGTTTACTCTAACAAAGTCTGTCTGATATGGAAACATATCTCCAGATAAATAAACTGTTCCTTCCATTTTTAATGTGGCAAGAATAAACATCTTCACTGAGTTTTAGAATGGCAACATGAAAAAACAGTAGCATATCCTGGCATCAGTTAGCTTGACTTTGCACAAGGAAAATAAATATTTATGATAGCTCAGTCCCAGCACCAATTCAGTGCTGTAGATTTTTTAAGCATGGTCAGTTTCATGGTTGGCTCAGTGCAAAACATCTGGGTTAGTTTTAAAAATTGTGGATTGATAGTGAGAGTATGATGTGGTGCTACAGGTGCCCAGAACTCTTAAGTTGTGTGCTGTAAAAAAAAAAAAAAAAAAGCCACATAAAAATTTGTAGATAGACTGGGAATGAGAAACTATACTAATGACTTAGGCTTTCTGGAGCTAAACCTAGCACCATAAATGAGAACATTGCTTTTTCATATTTTAATCTCTTACCTATGACATATGCATAATGATGAACTACATCTCCTTGTCATACATGATTTCATTAATATAATTTCATTTCATGCCAACCTCTGTTTAAATTTTAGCTTTTTTACATTTAGTTACACAAAAGAAATAATTATTTATATGACATAGTTTGATGGAATAGATATTAAGGGAAATACATACTGCTTGGTAGAGCCATAGCGTTCTAAAATTCCAGGACCCGGGTGCCTGGGTGGAACTGTTCCTACTACAATGTGCGCAGAGCTCATCACTCTACCTCCTAAATCAGGTCCCGGACTAGCAAACATTTCTTCTCTCCTAGATGATACTGAAATACTCGACATTGGAGAGAAGCACGTAATTTAAGAAGAGCAGTTACTGCTAAACCTACTGCTTAATAAATGTCCTATGATGTGTGGTATGCTGGCTTTGATTCCTCTTTGTTGCCATGATGTGCTTAGCTAAATATAGATACTGAGGCATTAAGATAGTAGTGTCAGTGTAAATCATTCTTTGAAAATGAGCAAAGACTAATTTATATGAGGATGTAATATATATTATTTGTTGTACAGTAAACTTTCATGATAACTTTCTACCATGATTTATAAGCTATCACTCTTGTACTGCATCTTAGGGGGCTGCATAGTTGTGAAGGCACATCTTAGGAGAAAAAAAAGGGAAATAAAGTAGCATGAAAATCTTGTATACAGTATTCCTTAGGCAACACACAAATTTATAGGAAAACAAAAGATCCAAAGTTTTTTTAAGTATAATCATAACACATAGTGGCCATTTGGCAGTTAGTAGTGGCATTGCATGAGATTTTGTAATAAAGTGCAATGTATGCTATGTATACTGTATGCTGCAGTTTCATTGTGCTGTATTTCCATATTTAAATTAGTTCTCTACTACTATGTGATGTTGACTCAGAAAAGTCAGTAAGTGCATTCTACCTTTAGTGGTGTCTTGGGTCTGGCAAGAGACTCAGTTTTGCTGCCTATCTCTCAGGTGCCACAGAATTTTGCTGCCATTACATTTATGCCTTCAGTATTTAAACTTTTTGCCTTTAGCATATGTTGAATACAAAAATATACTGTACTTTACACTACAATTGAGCAATACAGTAAAAATAAGAGATTGATTTATAAAAAATAAGACCTCCAATCTCTCCCCGCTTGCGTGACTATGTTCTATAATGTCTTCACACTTTGAGGAACATCCATATACAGTGAATCCTCGATTTAACAGGTTAAAAAGGGGGGGGGAGGTCTATAAAAGCAGCTTGCCTGTTAAATTAAAAGTATAAAATTGTTATTTCATGATTGTGACAATAATGGACAATTCTGATTTAACAAGACTGTCTGTTAAATTAAAAAAGAATTACCCAGTGGACCACAACAATACTGGACAACTTTAGCTTTAATGGACTTTGTCCAGGGAACTGTAACAGTAATAAACAGTTCTGGATTTAATGGACTTTGTTGTTTTTGTGTTAGATGTGTAGGATTATGGATTATAGAACACTCACTGTGAGCTCTGTAGGCATTTATTGAGGGTGAAATGATGAATGCTGCTAGCTTAGTCTAGTTGTGGCCGAGTCTGTATTGCAACTGAGCCTATAAGCCAGTGTGACTTCAGGGGCTGGCAGGAGTCAGCTTGCACATGCTCAGAATATACTTGAATACATAGGGCTGTGTGAGCAGTTAGCAACGGATGATACGAACAGTTCTAGCCATTGCTGATATTTAAATGTTGTCTGGCCACAGATTTTTGTTCAATAAATCTGATATCCATTAAATCAGGACCCTTTAAATCGAGGTTTTATTGTATACAGTATTTATATAATTCCTAAAAATTATTACAATATTCGGTAAACCCCTTGATATAACGGACTAATGGGGAGTACTTATTCTGTCCATTAAATCAGAATAATGTTATAGAGTTGCAGAAGAGTCACTAAAATATGCTACTGCTTACTTAACCCTTTGACTGTTTTGGTCGTATATATACGTCTTATGAGCCAATGTGTTTTACGTATATTACTCAAAAATTTTAGAGGCTTCAAATCACGGGGAAGAAAGCTGGTAGGCCCACATGTGAGAGACTGAGTCTGTGTGGTCAGTGTGCATAGTGTAAAAAAAAATCCTGCAGCAAGCAGTGCATAACAAGAAAAAAAAATCTCGCCCTGTTTTTGGAATAAAACGCCGACTTTGAAGTGTATTTTCGTATAGTTTTTATGGTTATATTCTCGTTGTCATAGTCACATTTGATAGAATGGAAAACATATTGTAGAAACAGAGGTGATTTTGATTGGTTTTACCATGAAAGGGACCTTGAAATGGAGCTCAGAGTAGGGAAAATGTTTTGATTTTTGCCGATGTTCAAGAGTAAACAAATGATGTCATTGTCCAATAAATGTCCAACTAGCCATTCTAATATGCAGTCATGAATGGGTTGACATTATTTATACAATTATTACAATATTGCAGTAGTCTGCATAACAGTAAATCTCCTATTTTTTGTTTGAATAAAAATTCAAAATAGAAAGCAAGAGTAATATCAGAGGCCTGGAGATGTGACTGATAACCAAAGAAAATGTTATTTTAGAGCCAGGAATGTCTGCATTGTTCATTCTGGACCCTATTTTGAAATTGGCATATGTTTTAATTTGCTTGAAATTGGCCAAATTGCCAATTTCTGACCATTTTATTGGGTAGTTGAAATCAGTAAATGGGCAGTTTCTTGTACTCAATTGATAGAACAAATGGAGTTCTAAAGAAATAGCTACGAGTTTTTTCAACTGGAACAGTGGAATTAGACAAAAACAGAGCTCAAAATGGGTGAAATCACCGATTCATAAATATCGCCACGGTCGCTAACTTTGCGAGAGCGTAATTCCATAAGTTTTCCATCAAATTTCGTACTTTTGGTGTCATTACCATTAGGAAAAGATTCTCTATCATTTCATAAGAATTTTTTTTTTTTTCTTTTTTTTTTTTCCAAACAATTTGCGACACCAGGAGACACCTCAGGATTTGGGGTTGCAACAGTCAAAAGTTTAACCTTTTCAGGGTCCAGAGGCCAAATTTCAAAGTGTGCACCAGGGTCCAAGAATCTTTCAAAAAATAATCTTGTTATTTTCTCTTATGAAATGGTAGAGAATCTTTTTCTGAAGGTAATAAAACAAAAAGTATGAAATTTGATGGAAAATTGACAAAATTATGGTCTCGCAAATTTTGATGTGTTAGCGATATTTACTCATCGGCGATTTTGCCGACTTTGACTCCCTTTTAGGCCAATTACATTATTCCAGTCGACCAAATTCTTAGCTATTTCACTAGTATTACTTCTTTTCTATCAATTGAGCACAAGAAATCGCCAAGTCAACTGTTTCATCTACAAAATAAAGTGATCGGAAATTGGTAATTTGGCCAATTTAATGCAAAGTTCAAAATATTCCAATTTCAAAATAGGGTCCAGAATAAACAATGCAGGCATTTCTGGCACTAAACTAACATTTCCTCTGTTCATTAGATATGTTTTCAGGCTTTACAAATTAATTCCATTTTGATTTTTTATTCACATAATGAATTTTTATTCAAACCAAAAAAATAGAATATTTACTGTTATGCAATATTGTAATAATTGTATAAATAATGTCACCACATTTATGAACATATATTAGACCCACCAGCTGGTGTGTATTAGATGTGTGAGGTCATTTGTTTACCCTTGAACATCGACAAAAATTTAACATCTCTGCTACTTTGAGCTCAGTTTCAAGCCATTTTCAGTACTAAAGCCAATCAAAATTGTCTCTGTTTCTGTAATATATTTTCCATTCTATCAAATGAGACCAAGAAATCGCAAATACAACCATAAAAAAACATACGAACAAACACTGCAAATTCGCTGTTTTAATAAAAAATTACACTTTCTGTTTTTTTTTCTCATTGTGCACTGTGTGCTGCAGGATTTGTTTTATGTGGTGCACACATACCACATAGATGTATTCTCTCATATCTAGGCCCAAATTTACCACTCATAGCTTATGAGAGTGAGCTGAATTCGTGGTGTAGATCTACGGTTTGGACCCTCAATGTAAAGCCATAGATCTATGGCACAGACCCTGAAAGGGTTAATATAGTACTGCACAAATAATTTAGAGATATATGTACTGCAATAAACATTGCAAATAAATGAGTGTAAAGTACAGTTTACCCTCTGACTTTTGTCTACTATTTCAGAAGGTCATTGTATTGAGGTTTGTTATATCTAGGGTTTACTGTATGCAGTTGTTTTAGTCTTATATTATATTAATCAGCACCATCAATGTGTATTTATTATCTTTAAACAAACAGAGATAAAAAGAGAATTACATTGGTAGATACTGACGTGTGCCTAAAAGATGCCGACATGGGTACACCTTCACAAAACTGTGTAGCTTGGAACACAGAAAGTTTACTTTTGAATTGTTTGTTTATTTATCATACACTTTGCATGCATTTACATACAAATTGTATTACATATCACCCTCTTCATTAAGAGTAATATTGATAAGCAAGTCATTCTTGCTTGATTGAGCTTTTATATAGGTTCATAAAAAGCTTGCATACAAATTTTGTCTTGAAACTCATTATATTAGTTGTTAACTATCTCTCAAACAAGAGATTACAATCCATTGCAGGCATTATTTAATTAGAAATTAAAAAAGTTGTCATATGTGAAAAATATACATAATTTTTTTTTTTTTTTTTTTTTTTTGATGATTTTGCTACAACTTTTGTGGAAGTGTATAACACCAAGACTGTATTTTAATATTTTCTTCAGACAAATCAGTAATGTAATTTCTAAGCTGCCTCCACAGCTTTGCAGCCTTCAGGACTAACATGTATATCATTATTGTACATCTATAAGGTTTTCATTAAATATGCTTAGAAATATTAAGTTTTTAATATCATCTGATGGTTGTGGTATAACATCAGAAATCAGGGAATAGAGTAGTATAAAGTTAACTCTGTGGAATATAAGGTAAATTGTTTACTATTTAATTTGTGAAATACTTGTTGGAAATGTGTCAGTCAAAGAATTGTGAAGCATTAGGAAAAATACTGTATGTATTATGGATACCATATTGTTAACCATCAAATATATTAAAAACTGAAGTTTTCAATATCTAAACCAAATTAGGATAATGAATGTCCAAGACATTATGTTGTCTCTTTTTCAGGGTTGTAGTTTTAAATCTGAAGATCCTGGGGTTCCCATTACATTCTCAGTAAATTTCTCTTTGACAAATATATATGATCTTTAATGTGAAGGATTCAGATATTTTCTTTGTTAATGCCCAATTATGTATTTACATTATTCTTTGTGTTATATTATAATGGGTTGGAGAGGGAAAACTTTGACATTAAAATAATTAATTCTTGTACAGAACCATTATAGTTAGTCCTAGTAGCCATCACAGTCTCCATTAGTACTGTTATGTGTCATTGTTTAGTGTGCTTGTGCTTGCATGTTGTTGAATGGTCAGGATTTTAGGTAGAATTTTTTTTTTTTTCAAATTTGAGTTCAGGAGGTGGGAAGTACAGTGTCTGCACTTTGAAGGAGGGATGGGAATTTTGCAGTTCGAAAGGTCGTTTGAATTATGATGTCAGTGCGTTTCTGGCAAGACGGGTATTGAATGAATGATGGTGAATGTTTTTCCCACCTTGGTGGGAGATGGCCGGTATGTTTTAAAAATGTTTAACATTTTTTTAATAAGTCATACAAATCTAAGGAGAATTTTTAATAAACTTAGGTTCATGTTAATTATTTTTAACATAGTTTTATGCAGATATAAAATGAAGTATTTTTAACTATTTTTGAAATTCAAGGACCAAACATCAATTACCTCTGCTTGTGTCTAAACCTGTTTAGTTAATCTCTGGAGATATTTATTGCATTCCATCTTACTAATAATGGTTTCAGGTACCGACTAATATTAATTACAGTGGACCCCCGGTTAACGATATTTTTTCACTCCATAAGTATGTTCAGGTGCCAGTACTGACCGAATTTATTCCCATAAGGAATATTGTGAAGTAGATTAGTCCATTTCAGACCCCCAAACATACACGTACAAACGCACTTACATAAATACACTTACATAATTGGTCGCATTCGGAGGTAATCGTTATGCGGGGATCCACTGTATAAGTAAACATTAATAATAATTATTTTAACAGTATTTTTATGGAATTGATTCTCTATTTATATGTATAACTAACACTGAATAACCCAGTCTTATTTTGCAGAAGAATACACATGATCTTGCAACACAAAACAAATTGTTAAAGTTTGACTATAGTCAAAATTTGATTGAGTTAAAGACATAGTGTGACTTTAGGTTTTTGACATGACACTGACTACTGACAAGTGCTGAACTTGAGCTTATGATACATCATGTTTCTTAATAAACATTATTATGTGTGATGGAAAAGCCCAATATAATATTGAAGTGAATGAGATACTGAGCAAGGGATAATCGGTGTCCAGCTGTTTTCAGAATATGTTTAGAAACATTGTTAATGGGTTAACATGCAATTTTCTGCTATTAAATTATATTATCTGATGTATGTATTTTTTAAATTCGTGACACACCATATGTGCTAGGCTTTTTTGTACCTTAAGTGTTTTATTAATAATATGCCTTAATTTTGAAACTTGCTTTGTCCAGGCTGGCAGCATCTCAGGTGGCTAATTCTGCCTCAGCTTGCTGCTCTAAAACTTTATAGTTAAATGTCCATGGATATGAAACTCAAGATTAAACAGACATGAACAGGAGGGCCCCACTTATACAGCACCTTGTTTTCAGTGTTCCATGGTTTTGTTGACTTCAAATTGATCCATTGTTCATTATGTTCCACCTGCCAGCGATTGTCACCAGCGGGTAGGACAATGGCCCAGTTGACAGCCAATGAAAATGTGAAACACAGAAAATAGGTGCTGTATTTGCAGAGCCCTCATATTTATTGTAATGAAATGTTGTCAAGTAATAAATAGGAACATGTGCAAATGCAAATTACTTATAAATGTTTTATAAATATTGTCTTGAACAAGTTTACCAATTTTACACCACATGATCCATCTTGTTTTGTCAAAAATACCAGTAATGCTTCAAGAATGTCTAAAATATTTGCCATAATTATTTACTTATATTTTTTTATTATGATAAATCAGTTATCAGTCATGGCTATCTTTTCAAAAAAAAAAAAAGATAAAAGTTTATTTCTTTGTAAAGGTTACAATGTGTAATTACAGTTTTGGTTTGCTAAGTACAAAGAAAGCCACTATCATGCCTGGGCATTTCAAGTAACATAGTAACTACTTAAAACTAGACAAATAATAGTAAATAGTAACTACTTAAAACTAGACAAGATAGTAGTGGTTAACTGTGTTACAATTTTATTTAATATTAATACGAGGTAGTCAAGGTGAAGGTTTTTAAGAATAATAATCCAGAAGTTGCACATAATAAAAACAATATTACAAATAATGGTTTAGGCAGTAATATTTCATGGACTGGCAGAAGTTTAAAAGTCTAGAGGTCACATAATATAACTAATTAGCATTTGTTTTGGTTGAATTGGTTAGTATTGAGAGATAAGATGATTTTTTAGCAAAGTCCTAAATTTATAAGTAGACAGAGGATCTTTTACTGGTTCCGGCAGTGAGTTCCAGATCTTTATGTGCATAGCATTTTTGCATAGTGTGAGACTGCCACGAGGGATGTTGAAGAGTGCCTTATGCCTTTTATTGTGACTGTGCATTCTGTTGTAACTGTCAAGGAGTAGTTTAAGTGGAGGGTTTATAATGGAATTTAATGTTCTGTATATTCAGTAGGCACAATAATGTGAGTGTATGTCTCGTATATTTAGCAAATTCAGGCTTTTGAAAAGCAGTGTGGTGTGCTGTCTAGCACAGGAGCTGGTTATCATCCGCACAGCAGCTTTTTGTTGGGTTATTAAAGGTTTAAGGTGGTTGGCTGTGGTTGAACCCCAGGCACAAATACCATAGGTGAGGTAAGGATATACAGTGGACCCTCGGTAACACCTTTAATCCGTTCCAGAGAGCTAGCCTTTAGCCTTTAGCCAAATTAATTTTCCTCTAAGAAATAATAGAAATCCAATTAATCCGTTCCAGACACCCAAAAGTATTAAACAAAAGAGTTTTTTTACATGAAATATACATTTCCCTACACAGAAAACAATGATACATGTACAGTAAACAATACTGAAATGACACTTACCTTTATTGTGGACTTGTTGATGAGTGATGAGATGGGAGGAGGAGAGAGGATGAAAGTGTACTAGTGTTTGGCTTATTTAGCTACTGGAGGGTCAGTTGCTTGGATGAGGTTTATGTTGAAGTCTCCTGTTAGTATCAGGTGGTGTTTATTCGACTCAGACTCAGTTATCATGTTCTAAGGTTACTACTAGACTTGTAAGTATTTGTGTGTGGTAGTTTGTAGACTGCTCCAACTGTTATAGGTTTCTTAAGGCTTTTTGATGTGAATTTAGCTATTATATATTTGCTGTTTTTGTCCCTTTTGCAAGTTGATTTCACACATTTCAATTCATCAGAGTAATAGATGGCAGTGCCGCCTCCTGGTTGGTCAGGCCTGCAGTTATGTATGGCTTTGTAACCAGGTATGGTAAATATGTCTGTCAAATCTTGTTTGAGCCAGGTTTCATTAACCCTTAAACAGTCCAAACATATATATACGTTCACCTGCTCAACGCCCCGAATATTTTGAGAAAAAAAATAGTTTTTTTTTTTATAGGAAAAAAGAGCGTGTGGTACCCAGGCATCTCCAATTTTTTTCATATGGTGTACACTGAGTGCGCACACCCATTCTCTCATGTCTAGGCAACTCAGGCCTGTTGTGCCAACATTGAATGATTGACAAATGAAACGTATATATACGTTTGGGGCGCTACACGAGAGAACGTATATATACCTTTGGACCGTTTAAGGGTTAAGAACAATGAAAGTTGTAGTAGCATTTAGAGACTTCAGTAATGCAAGGAGGTCATCATAGTGTTTACTCAATGTTCTAACATTGTAGTTGAAAACTGTAATGTTCTTGTTGGCACTGAGTAGAGTTTTAGCCTGACTAGCAGTGTAGTAATGGCAGTTACTGTTAGGATTATTTGTGCAGTTCAGTAAGAGGTTGATATCAGGATCAGTAATTGCATTCATAAGGGGCATGTAGAGAAATAAGCTGTTCCAATTATCAAAAAACAAAAAACTTGCTGTTAACCACTAACAGATATGAATATATGAACTAAGATCATTATTTTAATGCTAAAAATAAAGGAGCTACTGAATATAAAAGTAAAACAATGAAAATAAAACTCTTTAGCACCTTAATTATTTTAAAGCTAAAAGTATAAGAGCGCATTTTTCCCAGCATTCCCGAATTTTGTCATACTGTGCACACTGAGTGCACAGACCCATTCTCTCATGTCTAGGCAACTCAGAACTATCATGCCAAGGTTGAAAGCATGTAAAATAAAACGTAGATCTACATTTGGAATGCTATGCACATGAACATAGATCTCCGTTTGGACAGTTTAAGGGTTAATTAGCACCTTATGTGTCTAAGTAACTTAGAATCAATTACTGTTATTCACTAACAAATATGAAAATATGGGTTAAAATTAACATTAAAGCTAAAAATGTATGAGGCACTGGGTATAAGATTCATTGAGCAGTTTACTCTTCAGCACTTGAGTTTAAAAAGATGCATTCTTAATATTAATACTTTCATCCATTAGTTCAGTAGCACCAGTGAAAACAAAATAATAAAGCGTCTCTAATATCCATCATACACAGAATGTCATCTCTGTTATCTCAAAGAATTTATCTGCCTTAAACTTGTGGACAAAGTTGAAGGCAGATAAAATAAATCTGCATATTTATTACATCACTGTTTCCATGCCTTATGAGCAGTACTTTCAGTGTGTTGCGAGGGATACTAAAGTTTTTGGATACCATCTTTTTTGTATTTGAAAAACCCTCTGGATTACTTTTGTTTTACAGATGCACAAAGCACTAGACACCTGACCTATACTACCTGAATAAAGTACAGGTTGACCATCACTAATCTGGTATCATAGGGATCTGTAGGGTGCTGGATTAGTGATTTTGCCGGATTACAGAGTGGCTAGGTTAAAATACACTTAACCCTTTCAGGGTCCCCAGGCCCTCTCCCAGACTTGTTCTCAAGGTCGCCGAAATTTCAAAAAAAAAAAAAAATGACTTTTATTATGAAAAGATGGAGAATCTTTTCCCGATCATAATGACACCAAAAGAATGAAATTTGATGGAAAACTTACGGAATTATTCTCTTGCGAAGTTAGCAGTCTCAACGATGTTTGCGCATCGGCGATTTTGCCCACTTTGAGCCCTATTTTCTGCCAATTCCAGTGTACTAGTCAACAAAAATCATAACTATTTCGCTAGAACTCCATTTTTTCTATCGAATGAGTACAAGAAACCACCCATTTACCGATTTCAACTATCCAATACAGTGGTCAGAATTTAGCAATTTTGCCAATTTCACACAAATTTCAAAAGATGCCTACCAGCTTTCTCTCACTAGATTTGAGGTCGTACTAGTATGGCCGAAACCCTGAAAGGGTTAACCAAACAGTGATATTTATGCATCTGTGATTTTGCCAAGTTTATGCCCTATTTTTGGCCCATTCTATTGTTCCAGTCTACCAAACTCATAGTTATTTCACTAGTATTCCTTCTGTTCTGTCGATTGAGTACAAGAAACTGCCCATTTACTAATTTCAACTACCCAATAAGTGATCAGAAACTGGTAGTTTGGCCAATTTCACAAAAATTTCAAGAGATGCCAGTTTCAAAATAGGGTCCAGAATAAACAATGCAGACATTCTTGGCTCTGAAATAACATTTTCTCTGTTCATTAGTCACATCTCCAGGCCCCTCTTATATTATGCTTGCGTTCCATTTCGAAGTTTTATTCACACAAATACCAGATTTACTGGTATGCAGACTACTGCATTATTGTAATAATTGTGCAAATAATGTCAACCCATTCATGACCATGTATTAAACCAGCCAGTTACACATATTGGAAGGTGACGTTATTTGTTTAGTCTTGAACATCGGCAAAAATCGAACATTTCTGCTGCTTTGACCTCAATTTCGAGGTACTTTCCATTGTGAAACCAATCAAAATCATATCTATTTCTGTAATATATCTTTCATTCTATCAAATGAGACCAAAAAAATGAGAATACAACCATAAAAACCATACGAAAATACACCGCAAAGTAGCAGTTTTACACCAAAAACACGGTCGCAGTATTTTCTCACGCACTGCTTACTGCAGGATTTTTTTTATATAGTGCACACTTACCATACAGACTTATTCTCTCACATATTGGCCCAAATTACCAGTCACAGCTTATCTGAGTGAGCCTGATCTCATGGCGACTGACAGTTGCTTCAAAGCCACCTTATCTTTTATGGACAATGTACAATGTACAGTGGTCCCCCGCTTTTCGTAGTTCCCGGCAATCGTAAAATTCGCCAATCATAGGGGTATTTTCGTATAAACATGGACTCGCTTTTCATAGGTTGACTCGCGAGTCGTAGTTCGTCCGGGACTCGTACGCACGGCGTGAGCCAGGGCGGCAGCCAGTCTGGCATTGTTTACCAGTGAGCGAAGGTCCCATCACGTGCTCCAGCGAAATATTTCATAGTATTCCATTTATTTTAGTGCTTGCAAGTACTAAATAAGCTACCATGGCTCCAAAGAAAGCTCCTAGTGCCAAGCCTGTGGTAAAGAAGGTGAGAAATACGATTGAATTTAAGAAAACCATCATTGAACAATATGAAAGTGGTACAAGTGTGGCCGAACTGTCCAGGATGTATAAGAAACCCTACACAACCTTACGTTCCATAGTGGCCAAGAAAAATGAAATAAAGGATGCTGTTGTTGCAAAGGGAGTAACTATGCTGACAAAAATGAGATCACCAGTACTGGAAGAGGTTGAGAAGTTATTATTGGTGTGGATAAATGAGAAACAATTAGCAGGAGATACTCTTATGACTTCGTTTATTTGTGAAAAGGCTAGGCAGTTGCATGAAGATTTGGTAAAGAAATTGCCTGCAAATAGTGGTGAAGTGAGTGAATTTAAGGCCAGCAAAGGCTGGTTTGAGAGATTTAAGAACCGTACTGGCATACACAGTGTGGTAAGGCATGGTGAGGCTGCCAGTTCGGACCACAAGGCGGCTGAAAAATATGTGCATGAATTCCAGGAGTACATAAACAGTGAAGGACTGAAACCTGAACAAGTGTTCAATTGTGATGAAACAGGCCTCTTTTAGAAGAAAATGCCAAAGAGGACCTTCATTACACAAGAGGAAAAGGCAATGCCAGGACATAAGCCTATGAAAGACAGGCTGACACTAATGTTCTGTGCTAATGCTAGTGGGGATTTCAAAGTGAAGCCATTACTAGTGTACCATTCTGAAAATCCCAGAGTGTTCAGGAAAAACAATGTTATGAAGAGTAAATTGTGTGTGTTTTGGAAATCTAATAGTAAGGCATGGGTCACGAGGGAAATTTTCGTTGAGTGGTTCAATGAAGTGTTTGGCCCTAGTGTGAAGGAGTATCTCCTGGAAAAGAAATTGGATCTCAAGTGCGTGCTAGTACGGACAATGCACCTGCTCATCCTCCAAACTTGGATGACCTAATTTTCGAGGAGTTTGGGTTCATCACAGTAAAGTTCTTGCCCCCGAATACCACTCCTCTCCTCCAACCCATGGACCAGCAGGTTATTGCAAACTTTAAAAAACTCTACACAAAAGCAATGTTTCACAGGTGCTTGACTGTGACCACAGACACTCACTTGACCCTAAGGGAATTTTGGAGAGAACACTTCAGCATCCTCCACTGCATAACCCTTATAGGTATGACTTGGGAGGGAGTGACTACCAGGACTTTGAACTCTGCCTGGAGAAAATTGTGGCCAGATTGTGTCGACAAGAGGGATTTTGAAGGATTTGGGACTGACCCTAATGAGCCTATGTCTGTTGTAAAATCAGTTGTGGCACTGGGAAGTTCCATGGGGTTGGATGTGAGTTTGGAGGATGTGGAAGAATTGGTGGAAGACCACAATGAAGAGCTCACCACTGAGGAGCTGCAAGAGCTTCAGCAGGAAGAGCAACACATCGCAGCTCAGAATCTTGCTGCAGAGGAGGAGGAGGAAAAGAGATGGAAGAAGGTGCCTTCTTCAGAAATTAGAGATTTTTACTATGTGGGGTAAGATGGAAAGCTTTATGGAGAAACATCACCCTAACAAGGTTGTTGCAAGCCAGGTTGGCAACATGTACAGTGACAAAGTCTTGGGCCATTTTAGGGAAGTGTTAAAGAGACGCCAGAAACAGAGCTCTCTCCACAGTTATTTTGTGAGACAGGACTCCAGTGACTCTCAAGGTGGTCCTAGTGGCATTAAGAAACAGAGAAGAGAAGCAACCCCAGAAAAGCAAATGGTACCTGAGGTGTTGATGGAAGGGGATTCCCCTTCCAAACTATAAACAATCCACTCTTTCTCCTCCTCCAGTCTCCCATACACTAAGAAGAATCTCCAATAAAGGTAAGTGTTATGTTGTTAATGTTTCATTCATCATTTCCCATTGTATTGTTTATGTACTACATGTATATTTTATGTTAAAAAAATTTTTTTTTTAATACTTCTGAGTGTCAGGAACGGATTAATTGTATTTACATTATTTCTTATGGGGAAAATTGATTCGTAAATCGTAAATTTCGTTTATAGTAACAGCTCCAGGAACGGATTAATTACGAACAACGAGGGACCACTGTATGTGCTTTTTCACAATTCGTTGGAACCATGGCTAGGGCTAAAAGTGAGCAGGTTATAACAATAAATGGAGAAAAAAAATGAAATGACTTATGCAGCAAGTAGCACCACCAAACATTAGCAGCAGGTTGGTGTGGCGGCCCCAGAAATTTGAAATTACATATTCTAGCTGAAATTAGTTCCTGATTACTGATGGAACCGGATTACTGACTGCCAGATTAGTGATGGCTGACCTGTATTATTATCATCTGTTGAAGGCAGATCTCTGATTTCTTCCCAATCTATGATCGATAAAACTGATGATAATGAAAACAAGGAATGGAGTGTACCCCAGTTGTCTCCATAGGAGACAACTGAAAAATAGGTTTTTAGGTTCTTAGTCTGGCACTGTTTTTTTTTTTTTTTTTTTTTTTTTTTTTTTTTTTTTTTTTTTTTTTTTTTTTTTTTTTTTTTTTTTTTTTGCAGGGGTCGAGTCACAGCTCCTGGCCCCGCCTCTTCGCTGATTGCTACTAGGTCCTCACTCTCCCTGCCCCATGAGCTCTATCATACCTCGCCTGTGTGTTTGTGTGTGTGTGTGTGTGTGTGTGTGTGTGTGTGTGTGTGTGTGTCGTCAGGCCGATTTCCCTCAACCTTTCTTCATAGGACAATCCCCGTAGCTCTGGGACTAGTCTTGTTGCAAACCTTTGCACTTTCTCTAATTTCTTGACGTGCTTGACTAGGTGTGGATTCCAAACTGGTGCTGCATACTCCAGTATGGGCCTGACGTAGATGGTGTACAGAGTCTTAAACGAATCCTTACTGAGGTATCGGAACGCTATCCGTAGGTTTGCCAGGCGCCCGTATGCTGCAGCAGTTATCTGATTGATGTGCGCCTCAGGAGATATGCTCGGTGTTATACTCACCCCCAGATCTTTTTCCTTTAGTGAGGTTTGCAGTCTTTGGCCATCTAAACTATATTGTGTCTGCGGTCTTCTTTGCCCTTCCCCAATCTTCATGACTTTGCATTTGGCAGGGTTAAATTCTAGGAGCCAGTTGCTGGACCAGGCTTGTAGCCTGTCCAGATCTCTTTGTAGTCCTGCCTGATCCTCGTCCGATTCGATTCTTCTCATTAACTTCACATCGTCTGCAAACAAGGACACTTCTGAGTCTATCCCTTCCGTTATGTCGTTCACGTATACCAAGAACAGCACAGGTCCTAGGACTGACCCCTGTGGAACCCCGCTTGTCACAGGCGCCCACTCTGACACCTCGTCGCGTACCATGACTCGTTGTTTCCTCCCTGTCAGATATTCTCTGATCCATTGCAGTGCCTTTCCTGTTATGTGTGCCTGGTCCTCTAGCTTTTGCAGTAACCTCTTGTGAGGAACTGTGTCGAAAGCCTTCTTGCAGTCCAAAAATACGCAGTCGATCCACCCCTCTGTGTGTGTGTGTGTGTGTGTGTGTGTGTGTGTGTGTGTGTGTGTGTGTGTGTGCAGTCAAATCAGTTATTTTTTTGGTGTACATGTATGTTTTTATCACCTCTAACTCAATTATATATACAGCCTCTCCTCACTCAGCGAATTACTCGTTTACCTACGACTCAGAGGGCTTATGATGGGTTCTCTGACCAGTATACATATCTAAATAATGTATATTAGAGCTGATTTCTTCTATTCTCTTTATTACAATATACAGTATACTACTGTATAAACATTTAAAAATATACTAAAAATGTTATAAATGGTGCAAAGGTGACATTAAAGCAGTATCAAAGATGGTTGACATAAACCCACCACCATTATAGTATGCTCCTCGTTTAGCAACGAATTAGTTTATTGACACGGTATTAGGAACAGAACTCCATCTTTAAGTGAGGAGAGGCTGTACTTATTTCTTTGTTTGTGCTAATGGTTTGCTGATAAAAGTGTTTAGAGATTTCAATTACAACAATATAACATTTTTATGATATATTAGTGTGCTCTGGAGAAAACATTTGTAAATTTGAATGTTCATTCATCTTTATGTATACATATGGCCTCAAAATGTATGATGTATTGTACTTCATATTCAGTAAGAAATTTATCAAAAGGAATAAAGTCATCGATACTTTATTCATAGGCTAAAAACATAAAATGTCGACCACTGGGAAGATTTAACCCTTAAACTGTCCAAACAGATCTACATTCACATGCATAGTGCTCCCAAAGTAGATCTATGTTTTTTTACATATTTTCAAATATAACAAAAAAAGTGTGGATCAGAGATTTTACACATTTTCAAATGTAAAAAAAAAAAAGGTTATGTTTTTTACGTACTTTCAAATGTTGAAAAAACGTAGATCTACGTTTGGACAGTTTAAGGGTTAAAGGAAGAAATACTAAACAAAATAACAATTAGAAGTTTTAAAAAAAAATTATTTGATGAAAAATTATTAAAGATGGGACACCACAAGCATAGTTCTAACTCTCTAGCTGCAAATAGGTAATTACTGACAAGTACTAATTGTATATCTAAACTATCTAGTACAAATATCAATAGCAAGATCTGTCATACCAGTCTCTAGTAAGGCATGGCCTTCATCATCCTCATGTTTATTTATTTATTTATTTATTATTATTATTATTATTATTATTATTATTATTATTATTATTATCAAAATCAAGCACTAAACCCACTAGGGTCCTACATCACTGCAGGGCAGGTAGTGTTGCTGGAGCAGAGAGAAGCTAGGTGTGGAGAGGATGAAGGGTAGAGTTAGAAAGGGCTGTGAGGAGTGCTGAAGGACATATTATCAAAGTTTGTGTAATAATTCAGTTCTTGTCAAAGGTGGGGCCATCAGCCAGAAGGGAAGATAGAGTAAGGGCATTAGAGCATTGACAATGTCAAAGGTAAATTCTGTATGCTCTTTGAAAGACAGGACGGTCCAATTGTTTGTGTGATGATGCTGGCACTTGCTTTGTTTTTAGACCCTATATGAGTCTTAAACTACTATTATTGGACTAAATGTCCAATATTTTTTGACAGTCTTGTACCATATTCTTGAACAATAAGATGGACCACTTGGTGTATAATTGATAGCCATGTTTCACACAATATTTATAAGAATTTTCAAAGTAATTTCCTTTTAAACATGTTCCTATTAATTACATGGCATTGTGTTAAATATTACTTTAGTTTCAGTTTGTGCTTCATACTAACGGGTATCTAAATATAAACTTAGTTTTCACAACACTTTAGTTTTCATACTAGTAACTAGTATATACTGCTTTTATACTAGTAACTTAAATTAACATATTTGTTTATATGTGATGATACACAAGGCATATGATAGTAAGGCCATACACAGTGCTATGGTTTTCTTGCTATAGTTCTCGGCATCTCTGGCTGGTTTTTTCTATTTGAATGCTGTAGCTTTTTTTTTTGTCACTTTTCAAGCCATTCTTCCACCATGCATGACACGTGTAAATTTGAATGTTTCCTAGTTGCTCTCAGCCATCTTGTTGCAATACCATGGCCATTTATTTAATGTGCTCATATGTAGTTAAATGTGGTTTTATGTAACTTACCAGACTTAACATAGTGACAGTCATGTTTCTAATGTTAACGAAACATTAAAAAGTTGAAGCTGGAATCTCGCAAGAAAATAAGCATGGTGAAATATATATAGTTTGTTCTTTTAGATGATGTTTTGATGAGTAGCTCCCACCTGCTTTCCTGTTAAATAAGCTTCTGAAGTTCATGTTCAAGAATTCCAAATCTTCAGGCTCTTGTTTCCTCCTCTGCAGTTGTTGCATACTGTGTTGGTGTTACAGAATCTTTAAATCAGCCTCCCTTATAATTATCTCTATAAGTTGCCTTTTATGTAAACCCATTATTTTAAGTTTTTAAGTTGTTGTTGTTTTATACCTGAAATAGGTTTGACATATAACAGTTGTTCTATATATAGTATAAAGTAAGGCCCCACTTAAATGGCAGGTTAGGTTCCAGGCTACCGCAGGAAAGCAGAACTCCATTTTTGTCCACTTATAAATGCATATAAATGCCAGATGACAAGTTTACGCTAACATATATTAACCCATAAACTGTCCAAACGTAAATCTACGTTCACGTGTGTAGCGCTCCGACCTTGATTTTCCCCATTTGAAAGCATGTAAAAAAAAATGTAGATCTACATTCGGAGCCTCCCGCACATGGACGTAGGTCTACATTTGGACAGTTTAAGGGTTAAGTTGGCAACAGAACTAGGCATTAAAAGCAATAAAAAGTAAAGTACACACTCAGTACACTAATTACCTCAAAATATTTGTAGTCTTAATGTAGGGTGAGAGGTGAGTAGTATTTATTGCAAGAAGTCAGGTGTGGTAGGTATGGTAGCCCTCTGGCCAACCCACCCAAACGTAATATACTACGACATTTAAAATGCCCTATAGTGATAAAATGCATATACGTACTACAGTACACTCATTACTTACCTTAAAATATTTGTAGTCTTAATGGTCTTAATGTAGGGTGAGAGGTGAATAGTATTTATTTGTAGAAAGTCAGGTGTGGAAGGTATGGTAGTCTGCCTGGCCATTCCATCTACTACAGTGGGACCCCGGCTTACGAATGCCCCACCATGCAAATTTTTCAAGATACGAACAGTTGCTCAGTCGATTTTTTGCTTTTGGATATGAACAAAATTTCAGGATGCGAACTTCCCTCTCAAGGGAGGTTCCTTGGTGAGGGGCTCTTGATCTAGGGAATTGGATCTGTGCTCCAGTTCCCTAAATTAGTAATAATAATAATAATTATTATTATTATTATTTTTTTTTTCAACAAGTCGGCCGTCTCCCACCGAGGCAGGGTGACCCAAAAAAGAAAGAAAATCCCCAAAAAGAAAATACTTTCATCATCATTCAACACTTTCACCACACTCACACATTATCACTGTTTTTGCAGAGGTGCTCAGAATACAACAGTTTAGAAGCATACACATATAAAGATACACAACACATTATTATTATTATTATTATTATTATTATTATAATACGTGCGTACTAATAATAATACACTGCAGCAGGCCTGTTGGCCCATACTAGACAGGTCCTTCACAATCCATCCCACTAACAGAATATTTGTCCAACTCAGTTTTCAGTGCTACCCAAGCAATAAGCTTTGATAATTCTGTTTACTCATGTGCAAGTCCCACTCACATCCAGCCCCTCTCACTCGTATATTTATCCAACACAAATGTGAAACTGCCCAAGGTTTTAGCCTCAATAACCATACTAGGCAGATTGTTCCACTCATCAACATAGAACATAAGAAAGGAGGAACACTGCAGCAGGCCTGTTGGCCCATACTTGGCAGGTCCTTCACAAATCCAACCCACTAACAGAATAAACACTACCCAAGCAATAAGCTTTAATAATTCTATTTACTAATGTGCAAGTCTCACTCAAATCCAACCCCTCTCACTCATGTATTTATCCAACCTAAATTTGAAACTACCCAAGGTTTTAGCTTCAATAGGACCTTGGTTAGCTTTAAAAAGAGATTGGACAAATATATGAGTGGGAGGGGCTGGGTATGATTGGTGTTGTGGGTACATAATAACATAAAGGAGGAACACTGCAGTAGGCCTGTTGGCCCATACTAGGTAGGTCCTTCACAAATCCAACCCACTAACAGAATAAATGTCCCAAGCAATAAGCATTGACAATTCTATTTACTTATCTTGACTGTGTGCAAATGGAGTTAAGGAACCTGACGTCGAAGAAATGCTGAACATTGACAAGATGCACCTGTTGTGCATTCTTTGAGTAATGGTGAAATTAGATGAATTGTGATAGATAAATAAGCGGTAGGGTTGATATTAGCGTCAAGTTGAAGTATTTTGTCATGCCTCCTGAGAGCAGGAATTCCGCTGAAACAGATTAATGCAATTTTAATTCATTTAAATGAGGAAAACTGACTCGGAATACAAACAAATCGGGATACAAACAAGGTCATGGAACGGGTTAAATTCGTAAGCCAAGGTTCCACTGTATGACATTTAAAGTGCCCTAGAGTGATAAAATGCATATACAGTACACTCATTACTTACCTTGTAATATTTGTAGTCTTAATGTAGGGTGAGAGGTGAGTAAATAAGATAAAAACGAATAAACGAGAGAGAGAACGAGTAAATGAGAGAGGACAGAGCTGCAGAGTATGCAAACAAGCAGATGAACGCATCTGGGTATAGTTCATACACATTCATTTCCATGTCTGTGAAGCTTATATCATAATACAAACACTTTACATTGTGTACAAGTTGTCTTCATGTAAAGTAAAAGGACACAAGTGCAACTAATGTGACATTTATTGTGGCAACGTTTCGCTCTCCAGGAGCTTTATCAAGCCATTACAAACAATACATGGACACAGAGGGTATATAAAGGCTCAGAGTGAGGTGAATACTAGTGAGGTACCATTTCGATGTTCACTAGTGGTAGTAGTAGTAGTAGTAGTAGTAGTAGTAGTGGTAGTGACAAAAGTAATACAATATGGTAGAGCAATTAATTCGTACATGAGTAAAAGGATATAAAAGCTATTACTCATGTACGAATTAATTGCTCTACCATATTGTATTACTTTTGTCACTACCACTACTACTACTACTACTACTACCACTAGTGAACATCGAAATGGTACCTCACTAGTATTCACCTCACTCTGAGCCTTTATATACCCTCTGTGTCCATGTATTGTTTGTAATGGCTTGATAAAGCTCCTGGAGAGCGAAACGTTGCCACAATAAATGTCACATTAGTTGCACTTGTGTCCTTTTACTTTACATATTGTCGGTAATTCTACCAACTTTATTACAAGTTGTCTTCACATTGGTAAAGTAGAATAAATAAAGTGCAACACTCCCATTCTCATGTGACACACCATTTTTAGAAGGAATGATGCTCTGAGTGAAGGCATATGAAAGGAATAATTTCCTACAGTTACCCCCAGTAATATTGTTCAACACTATTTTCTTTGGTGTTGAACTAGAGAAAACTTCATTCTTTCTGACACTCCAACAAGACGACTGGAAAAAATATCATATTTATGTTAATTTATTCTACTATGGGGTGTATTTAACGTGTTTATATGTTACATAGTGTACTTATTATAATTTTGAAAAAAATATCATAGATGGATTAATCAAAATGTCTATACAGCCTCTCCTCACCTAACGACGGAGTTCCGTTCCTAAGACCACATCAGTAAATGAATTCACCGCTAACTGAGGAGCATACTATAATGGTAGTGGGTTTGTGTCAACCATCTTTGATATTACCTGTGCACCATTTATAACATTTCTGGTATATTTTTAAATGTTTATACAACAGTGTACTGTATGTTGTAATAAACAGAATAGAGGAAATCAGCTCTAATATACTTCTTCTGTTGGGGTTTCAGGGCCACTGACAGCATACTCCGTATCGAGCCCATATACATTATTTAGGTATGCATACTGGTCAGAGAGCCTGTCTGAGTCGTCGGTAAACGAGTATGTCGCTAAGTGAGGAGATACTATATTAACGTAATATACGACATTTAATGTTCCTCAGAGTGATTATTATTGTGTGTTATTATTATTATCATTATTAATATGGCATCTTCAAAGTTTATTCTCTATAAAGATTACAATGTTGAATTTACAGAATTTGGTTGTTGTGTGGTTTACATGTAGTTAAATAATGATTACAGAGTGTACCACTAGAACGCCTAGCATGGCTAGGCATTTCGGGCAGACTTAGTTTAATTTTTTATTTTAAAATATTACAAATTATGAGGTAAGTTGGTATTATGGCTAAGTGACTAAATACTAGTTTGTGAGTTTAGCAATGTGAATGCTTTTGTTTTGGCACAGTACATAGTTTTAGTATTGAAGTATCATAGGATTCATTATTTTAAGATTGAGATTAATATTTCTGTTTATGGTCAAATGGGTGAGTGAGTGTAAGTGTGAACCACCAGGTGGTATTCGTGTAGTTAGTTGATGAGGTTTATCTTCAAGACTAATAAGACATTTTTAGTGATTTTAACATGTACATCCATGCCAGCACAGTGTGTAAGTTTATTTAGGTATAGGTACACATAAGTATAATTATTAGAGTAGTACAGTATATATAAACTATGAAATAACTTTAAGACACTTGAAATTCTGCAAAGTTTCCAGACATAATGGAGTCATGCTCACAGAGAATGTAAACAAACCAGGTGGCATATGGTGACCATATTAGAAAGTCAGGTGGGGGAAGCCATATAGAATGTATTGGTCATAACTTGAAATGTCCATATTAGCAGAACGCCGTAAGGCGAAACACCGTAAAGCGGAGCCTTACTGTATTAGGTGTCTGAATGTGCTGGGATTAGTATTATTACTATTGTTAATTTTACTAACAGCATCAAACTTGTATGAGTTACTCAGGATTACAGGAGTTATTGCTATATACTTTAAATAGCACTATGTAATTCACTTGTGTATGTTGCTGTAATGTTATCATTGCTATTAATTACCTATAATAATAATATGACAAAACACATGCATTGTTGCTGTTCCTCAAATAGTTTATACTATACAATGCTTACTGTGTTAGTACAGTATTGCACCTTCTCCATATTTGCTTTTCACAAAAATCACTTTTATGTGTTGATGTTCTGCTAAGTGTATTTGAAAAAGTTTTTACATACAACACCTTTGTTGTTTTCTGTACGCGATATAAATGGAGGAGACTTGTATATACAGTATCTCTGTGTACAAGAGTGAATCTCACATATGCCAAAAATAAAGCACAATATGTATAGGATCTGTATATGGTAAACCCCTAAGTTAATGGACCTCGATTTAGCAGGATAAATCTGCTGTGTCAGTTAATTTGGAACTGCAGACAAAGTGTGTTGGTTAGAGAATTGTCTATTATTGCTGTGATCATGGTAAAACAATCATATCTCTGTCCAGCACAATTACTTTTACTGGTTCCCCAGTCCAGTAAACAAGGGTTTATTGTCTTTTAATCTCAAATTTAGATTCTTGCCAGTAGATGGGTTTCTGAATAAGGTTAAAATGTAGAGATCCCTTATATTCATTGTTTTATTTTTCTTCTAGGTATAATTTACCATTTCACTGATCAGTGTTTATGACCAATACAGTACAGTATATTGTTGTTTAACACTGTAGTTAAGTTCCTGAAAACTGCGTGTAATTAAAAATTTATGTAAAATGAGCTGAAGAAAAAGAGGGTTGCATTCATGGGACCTCAAAAATGTCAAACCTTTTTTATTTTTTTTAAGCTTTGTAATTTGTCAAGACATGAAAATAAAGAAGTTGTTTACTTCTTACACTATAGCTGTCATTGCTTGATGATCTAGAAATGTGATGCAACCCCCTGTACAGTATAAACATATTACAAGCAGTTCCACAGCTATCATCTGGCCACAAGTATCACCTAGCACCACCACAACCACAGTCACCTGCCAACATCAGAAAAAAAATACCACATATTACCACCCACATGTGCCCAGAGTAATACCCACATCATAACTAGCTATCCAAAAAATATGAAAAAATTATCAAAATAATTTAAAAACCTCAAATTATCACTATGTCCTGTTGCTATTGCTGGGTATAGGGGATGCTATGGCCCAAGGGGCTCTTTGTCTATCTCACTGCTGTAAAATTGACTACCATAATGCTTTTGTAAATATGAACTATTTAATTCATGTTAATTTTAATTGAAAAATTAAATAAAATTAAAGAGCAGTTGGTGGGAGGGATTGAAGAAGGATGGATGCCCAGATGTAAATATTGCGACACCCCTCACACATCTTTCTTTATTTACCACTAAATGTGAGTTTATCACCTAAACTGATGTACATTATATAGGTTGTAGACACTATACACATTATATCCAGGCTCCTCTCATTGTTTAACCTTGATTATGCAAATAAAGAGAAGCAGAGAACATATAAATGATGGTGTATTCTCAGACAGGGGCAGAACCTGTGAACTCAGAATATACAAGTCATTTATTTATTACAAAATAAAAATTTAACAACCAAATGGAAATACAATGCATATACAGTGGAACCTCGGCACTCAAACTTAATTCGTTTCGGAAAGCTGTTAGCTGTTCAACTGCTGATCTGTCCGAGTACCGAACAGATTTTTCCCAACCAATTTTCTTTTTGGTTGGCTGTTATCACTAACCCTCTTAGGCCCCATGGTGACTTATTTAAACAAGTAATATAAAAAAAATATGCGAAGAAACATGAAATAGTTTACAGCGAAGTTCTGGCAGGTCGTGTTTGTTTGGTCGAGTGCCGAGCAAACAGTTGACAACTGAGTGATTTGTTTACCAAACAAAGTGTTCGAATACCAAATTGTTCAGGTACAGAGCTGTTCGAGTACTGAGGTTCCACTATACACTAGGTATTGTGTTTACAGTATACATATGTAGTCTCTTCTCATTATACCCTGGTTATGCAAATAGAAGAAAGCAAAGGATATGTGAATCTTGGGGTCCCTCTCAATTTATTATAAACATTACCCCAGTATCCTTGCATTGTAGCCCTGATGATTCAAAGGCTATGAAAACACTATGTATTAAATGGTATGCAGAGAAGAGCTAATTTAGTCACATCTCTTAATTGGACCTAAGACTCATGATGATAAGCAATTTGTATATAAATGGCATATACTGTGATGGCCCTATGATCTCTGTACATAAACATTTATCATGACAGTACCACAAGCTCATCCCTTCACTTTCTTGATTAATTACAGTACTTTTCACATTTTATTATCAATTACTAACATATTCAATATTTGTATAAATACACCTAGGATAAATAAGTGATTGTTGAAGATGCAGAAATAAGTAGGTAGACAATGGCAAAATCCAGAGGATCCTGTTACCAGTGTCCCTATTCCCACAAGAATGAATAGTTGCAGGAAAATATCAGTTATTAGCCTTAATGTAGTACCTTTTAGTTATTTTCATCTAAATTTACTTCATACTTGATGATAAATATGGCCTGCTCATCAAAAATATGCAGTTAATTTTCAGCTATGTTGCCATGAAAGTGTTACATTGCATGTTACTTGATGATCTAGTGTATATCAGAACATATTCCTATTTTTTCTTTTAGAGGTTTGACAGGGGTTCCCACTGTAGGAAGCAAAATGTGAGCCAACTGCTCTCAAAAGAGTTTAGCTGTTTATTATCCTTAATTACTATTTCAGATTCACATCCCTGCTTGTATAGTATGGCATAGCTGACAAGTGCATAAAAAAGATATACAGCAAAAGGAGGCCTTTTGCTATATCTCTCTTTTCAATCAGTCATATACTTGTAGATGAGTAAGATACCTATGCAACAGTTGGATATCTTTATTGTTGAGGTGTTTTGTCTGCTCTGCAGATTTCTTCAGGAGAATATAGAGGTAACTAAATATTAGAGACAGCAGAAGCAATATTCAACTGAAGAAACCTGTGGAAAAGAAAAAGAAAAAGGTTTCAGCCATAAAGATAGCAAACTGTTGCACATGTGTCTTATTCATCTACCTGTTGGCATTGTATATCATTTATGACATGCCTGTATGTTGGTTTAGCTGCTGTATATCTAAAATAGCTTCTTACAAAGCACCTACATTTATTGCTGTAATATCTTAAAAGGTCTGTGACTATGCTTGTTCTGTGTCTGGTGAAAATCTCTAAATTGGCATTTGAAGTAAAATACTTTTATCAGTTGGTGTTTTTATCTCATATACTTGATATAGTGTTTCATATTCATTTGAAGCAGTCCTTTAGCAGTGGCCAGGATAAAAGCTTGTGGAATATTCTTTTATAGCATGCTTAGTTTCTAGCATGTATGGAAACATCTAGTAAACCAAGGGCAGTGAAATTTAAAAAAAAAATGGAATTTAGGGAATTAAAGTACTGGAAACACCTACAGACAAAGAATCATAAATGTCAAGAGTCACCTGTGCATGCAGTAGGAGGATAGAAGTCACCAGGATGATTCATAACAGTGCCTTCCACAGAGTTGAATGTACGTTATTGTGTAAACAAAACCCAGTTTTGTGTGTCCATGGTTAATCCTTGCTCAGTTGTAAAATCTTGTAAAAAGCACAAATAATCCCCATTTAGAAAACTGAAGCTTATAACAATGTTTTGATCTGACTTGCATCATTAACAAGTCATTCCAGTCACAGTATTGTGACTTTTTTTATTCTTTTACAAAGCTTTAATTGAACATATAGGGGCTATTGCTGAGCAGACCTTGGAATATTAGCACTTGATAATGACAACCTTGGAATGTGAAGGAGGAACCTTGATGCCATTGAAGGGGCTCTTTATCCAAAGAATTGGAGGTGCCCTCCTTTTCCTTGGATCAAACCTAATTACCTCATTAGCCAGGTGCTGTATGACCCTTATGGGTTTAGCACTTCTTCAAAGATATAATAATATGGGTCAGTCAGTATTTTGAATGTAACTACAAGATATTAGATCTCATGATTATATTGATCTATCAAGAGCATTCTGTTGACCGTCTTGCCAATAATTAAAACACATGTAATTTCTAGATTATGCAGAGGGACAAGAATTCTTAATAAACCCTTGCACTAAATTATCCACTCAGACCAGAAAGTTCAACACTAGTACAATGACCTGCCATAGGGCCAGCAGCTATCTCACTTTCACAATGTCAATAGATAATGATATCTTTCCTTGCTCCTGCCATAGGGCTGGTACCAGTAACCCTTTCAGGGTCTAAGGCCAAAATCTGAAGGGGGTGCCCCAGTGTCCAAGAAATTTTGAAAAAAAAAAAAAAATATTTTTTCTTACAGAATTAAAGATAATATTTTTGTGAAGGTAATAAAACAAAACAAAAAATTTTCTGATCAGTACTTACCGACATACAGCGGCGGGAAGTTGACCCAAAATGACTGGGTGATGGCAACATCAGCGACTTCCACAAAATCGCATTTTTTTATTTTACGTTTTTTATACTTTTTTCTTTTCTTTTCTAATTTTTTTCTTTTTCTAGTAACATTTGTGGCCTGTGAGACCAATATAATGTATATTGTATAAGTGTACACTCATTGTATTCAACACGATAACTGCACTAATTTGTTTATCATTATATTGCTTACAAAACTTGTTTATAAGTTTATTGTAAACAAAATGATGAAAATATTAGTGTGGTTATTGTGTTGAATACAATGGTACCATGTAGTACCATATGGTACAATGGTGTCATAGGGTGCAATGGTACCATATGGTACAATGGTACCATATGGTACAATATGGTACAATGGTACCATATGGTACAATGGCACCATATGATACAATGGTACCATATAGTAGAATATGGTACAATGGTACCATTTGGTACAATGGTACCATATGATACAATGGTACCATATGGTGAAGGCCATATGGTACCATAGGAATTTGCCCTCATTATATTTGGCAATAAGAGTGTTGTTGATCTTAATGTTAAGTTGTGCAACACCTGCTCTGTTACCAGACATAATATAGAAGGTTTTGTCAATGTTAAGTGTAAGTTTATTGGCTGTCATCCAAGTAGATATTTTTAGTAGCTCCTCGTTAACAATGGTGTTGAGTGTGACAAGATTTGGGTGGGAGATGACATAAGTCATGTTGTCAGCAAAGAGAATGGGTTTCAGGTGTTGTGATATGTTGGGAAGATCATTGATGTATAAGAGGAAGAGAAGGGGACCAAGGACACTTCCCTGTGGCACTCCAGTATCAAGTGGCTGTATTGATGAGGTTGTGTCTTTAATGGTGACATACTGATGCCTATTAGTAAGGTAGGATTTGAAATATGCAAGTGCATGGCCTCTTATATTATAATGGTCAAGTTTGTGGAGTAGGATGCCATGGTCTACTGTGTCAAAAGCTTTTCTTAGGTCAATAAAAAGTCCTAATGGATATTCCTTATTTTTCAGTGCTGTATAAAGCAGATCTAGCATTTTTATAATTGCATCATTTGTGCTTTTATTTTTTCTGAAGCCAAATTGGCAGGGGTTGAGTATGCTTTGTGCTGTTATAAGCAAATATACGTAATCTCTTGTGCACGAGTTTCTCAAAGATTTTGGATAGCAATGGTAAGTTTGATATTGGCCTATAGTTGTTTACATCTGTGGGGTCACCACCTATGTGTATTGGTGTAACCCTTGCTGTCTTGAGTAGTGTTGGAAAAGTGCTAGTTTCTAGTGATTTGTTAAAAAGGAATGAAATAGCATGCGAAAGGACATGGGCCGCTTGCTTGTACAATAATTGTGGGACATGAGACAGAGTCCCTGAATTATTTTTGAGTGACTTAATAACTGTGGTGACATCAATGGGCTTAGTAGGTGCAAGATAGAAGGAATTTGGAAAATTCCCATCTAAGTAATCACTTGCACAGGCATTGGTACCTGGGATTTTACTGGCAAGATTAGATCCTATGGTTGAGTAGAAGTCATTTACAGTATCTTGTTAACTGTATCAATGGGATGCAGTGGTGTTTCGTTCAGTTTAGTTAGGACAATGTCCTTAGTTTTTTCAGTTTATGGGTTCCCAGAATCTGAGAGTGTGTTTTCCAGGTCTTTTTTTTTTTTTATATCTCCTCTTGTTTCAGTGAATCTGCTGGAATAGTACAATTGTTTGGCTTTTTGTATTAGTTTGGTGAGAACTGATGAATAGTGTTTAAGAATATCTTTGTGTATTAAGCCCTGTCTATATAGCTCTTCATATCGGTATTTCTTATCAGTGGATTTCAGTATGCTGCTAGTTAGCCATGGGCAACCGAGCCAGTTATTTGTGATCTGTTTCATTTTTATAGGACAATGTTTGTTGTATACTCTGAGTAATTTATTCAGAAATATGTCTGTCCAGTTGTCAATACCATTGGCCTTGTAGAATTCTGTAGGCCAGTCATCCGTCTCTAGCTCGGCGTTTTAATCCAAAAACAAGGTCAGAGTTTTTTTTCTCATTGTGCACTGCGTGCTGCAGGATTTTTTTTTATACAGTGCACACTGACCACACTGACCCATTCTCTCACATGTGGGCCTACTAGCTTTCTCCTGCTTGATTTGAAGCCGCTAGAATTACACGTATTGAGTATATCTACATCTGAAACACTGGCTCGTAAGATGTATGTATACGGCCGAAACAGTCAAAAGGTTAAGAGGAAGGTGGGGTAGTGGTCAGCAGTGCTCTGTGATTATCCTTGATTTAAGGGGGGGCTAGTATATTGGTCCATATATGGTCAATTATGGTATCACTTGTCTTGGTCAGCCTGGTTGGTTTAGCTATTGTTGATATGAAAAGTGTGTTGTTCATATTGTTGATGAAATCATTTACAGGCTGATCATCTGGAAGGCCAAGGTTGATACTGAAGTCTCCAGCTAAGAGAAGGTGGTGCTTGTTCATTTGCCTGAATCGCAAAACATAGTACGTACAAGTCGGCCATCACTAACCTGGTTCCATCGCTAATCTGGCACTAATTTTGGCTGGCGTAATTCGAAATTTCCCAGTCACCTCACCAGTGTGCAGCTATGTGCTGCATAAATGCTATTGGTGTCACTTGCAAACACAAGCAAGCCATTCCAATTTGTTTTTCTCCATTTACTTTTATAACCTGATCACTTTAACCCCAATCATGGTTCTAATGAATAAAGAAAACGCTTCTCATTGTGTAAAGCATAAACACCATACATCCTGCAGTGCATACTGAGAAAAAAAATTGTGACCGTGTTTTTGGTGTAAAACAATGACTTTGCGGTGTGTTTTTGTATGGTTTTTTATGGTTGTATTTTCAGTTTTTTGGTCTCATTTGATAGGATGAAAGATATATTACAGAAATAGAGATGATTCTGATTGGTTTCAGGGCTGAAAGTACCTTGAAATTGAGCTCAAAGTAGTGGAAATGTTCAGCTTTTGCCAATGTTCAAGAGTAAACATATCACTTCACACATCCAATACATGTCCAACTGGCCAGTGTAATACATGGACATGGATGGGTTGACATTATTTATACATTTATGACAATGATGCAGTAGTCAGCATAACAATAAGTCTTCTGTTTTTTGTGTGAATAAAAATTCAGAATGGAGAGCAAGTGTAATATAAGATGGGCCTGGAGATGTGA
Organism: Cherax quadricarinatus; assembly: GCF_038502225.1. Lineage (NCBI taxonomy): Eukaryota > Metazoa > Arthropoda > Malacostraca > Decapoda > Parastacidae > Cherax > Cherax quadricarinatus. The sequence goes on from NC_091333.1 coordinate 17,945,942, forward strand.
CTGATGAATGGAGAAAATGTATTTTAGTGCCAGGAATGTCTGCCTTGTTTATTCTGGACCCTATTTTGAAATTGGCACCTCTTGAAATTTGTGTGAAATTGGCCAAATTAGTAATTTCTGATCACTTTTTTTGTGTAGTTGAAATAGGTAAATGGGCAGTTTCTTGTACTCACTGATAGAATAAAAGAAGTTTTACCAAAATAGCTATGAGTTTGGTCAAGTGGAACAAAAGAATTGACCAAAAATAGGGCTAAAAGTGGGCGAAATCACCGATACGTAAATATCGCTGAGACCACTAACTTTGCGAGAGCATAATTCCATAAGTTTCCATCAAATTTCGAACTTTTGGTTACATTACCTGTGGAAAAAGATTCTCTATAATTTCATAAGATTTTGGGGGTGGGGGGGAATTCTTCGACATTATGAGCAAGTTTGTGAGCATGGGTCTCAACACTCAAAGGGTTAATGGCTTGATTTAGCTTGGCACAGCTGCCATGGGCTGGGATCACATATACTGTATAAAGTCAGAGACATTTGTATTTATAACTCAACCTAAACATTCCAATTATTTATCATCTTGAGACTGAAAAAATATCTCCTTAAGTCCCTGTGTCTCATCTTTGTCTTGAACCTCCATCTATGACCCCTCACCCCTGTGCCTCTCATTTCAAAGTCTTTTCCTATCTGCTCTATCTTGTATATCATAATCCTGTCTCTCTGATCCTTTTTTTATTATAAAATTGTCAGGTTTATTTCTTTTAGTCTTTCTTCTTAACTCAGTCCTCTCAGCCCTGGGACTAGTCTTGTTGCAAAGCTCTGGACCATTTTTTAGTTTTCATACAAGTTATTAAGGATCGACAACACTCTAATTACCAGACATAATGAGGGCAAATTCCTAGACCTATACCTTGACAACAACCTGAATTTCAGCACCCATATCCAACACATAACCAAAAAAGTATCCAAAACAGTTGGGATCCTCTCCAAGATACAATACTACGTGCCGCAAAATGCCCTTCTCACACTATACCACTCACTTATTTATCCATACCTCACCTATGCTATTTGTGCTTGGGGATCAACTGCAGCAACACACCTAAAGCCAATAATAACCCAACAAAAAGCTGCAGTAAGAATAATCACTAAATCCCATCCCTGGCAACACCCCCCCCCCCCACTCTTCATAGATCTAAACTTACTCCCTGTTCAGTACATCCACACTTACTACTGTGCAATCTACATCTACAGGACCTTAAACTCCAATATCAACCTTGACCTAAAACGCTTTCTTGATAGTTGTGACAGAACCCACAGGCATAACACCAGACACAAACATCTCTACGACATTCCCCATGTCCGACTAAACCTTTACAAAAATTCAATGTATGTCAAAGGCCCTAAAATCTGGAACACCCTACCTGAGAACTCTAGAACTGCAGACACATTCATCACCTTCAAAACTACCATTAGAAAACATCTTATCTCCCTGATAAACCCCATCAACTAACTACACGAATACCACCTGGTGGTTCACACTTACACTCACTCACCCATTTGACCATAAACAGAAATATTAATCTCAATCTTAAAATAATGAATCCTATGATACTCCAATACTGAAACTATGTACTGTGCCAAAACAAAAGCATTCACATTGCTAAACTCACAAACTAGTATTTAGTCACTTAGCCATAATACCAACTTACCTCATAATCTGTAATATTTTAAAATAAAGAATTAAACTAAGTCTGCCCGAAATGCCTAGCCATGCTAGGCGTTCTAGTGGTACACTCTGTAATCATTATTTAACTACATGTAAACCACACAACAACCAAATTCTGTAAATTCAACATTGTAATCTTTATAGAGAATAAACTTTGAATTTGAATTTGAATTTGAAAGTTGGTGTTGCATATTTAACCCCTTCAGGGTCGAGAGGCCCTCTCCTAAACTTGTTCTCAGGGTTGAACATTTTTCAGAAAAAAAAAAATGATTTTTTCTTATGAAAAGATAGAGAATCTTTTCCCGATCATAATGACACCAAAAGTATGAAATTTGATGGAAAACTTACAGAATTATGCTCTTGCGAAGTTAGCGAGCTTGACGATGTTTACACATCGGCGAAATCGCCCACTTTGAGCCCTATTTTCGGCCAATTCCAGTGTACTAGTCGACACAAATCATAACTATTTCGCTAGAACTCCATTTTTTCTATCGAATGAGTACAAAAAACCACCCATTTACCGATTTCAACTATCCAATAAAGTGGTCAGAAATTAGCAATTTTGCCAATTTTACACACATTTCAAACGATGCCAATTTCCAAATAGGGTCCAGAATAAACAAGACAGACATTCCTGGCACTAAAATAACATTTCCTCTGTTCATTAGTCATGTCCCCAGGCCCCTCTTACATTTCTTTTGCTTTCCACTTTGAATTTTTATTCTTACAAAAAAAATAGAAGATTTACTGTTGCGCAGACTACTGCATTAGTGTAGAAATGGTATAACTAATATCAGCGCACTTGTGAAAGAATATTAGACTCACCAGTTGATGAGTATTGGACGCCTGGCATGATTTGTTTACTTTTGAACTTTAGCAAAAATCGAACATTTCTGCTGCTTTGAGCTCAATTTCAAGGTACTTTTCATTATGAAGCCAATCAAAATCATCTCAATTTCTGTAATAAGTCTTCCATTCTATAAAATGAGACCAGGAAACCTAGAATACAACCATAAATACCATACGAAAATACAGTGCAAAGTTGCTGTTTTAAGCCAAAAATATGGTCAAAGTTTTTTTTTCTCATTACGCACTGTGTGCTGCAGGATTTTTTTTTATACTATGCACACTGACCACATAGACCCATTCTTTCATATGTAGGCCTATCAGCTTTCTCTTGCTAGATTTGAAGGCGCTAGACTTTAGGCATACTAGTACGTCAATAACCCTGGTGCGTAAGCCGTATTAGAATGTCAGAAACCCTGAAAGGGTTAATGACAGGTCTAACTTATACCCTGTAGAGAGTCCTGAAAGATTCTTGAATGAATGTTCTGATATTAGGTGCTCTTGCATACAGGAGGGCCCCGCTTTACAGCGTTTCACTTTACGGCGTTCCGCTAATACGGTCATTTCAAATTATGACCAAAACTCGCTATACGGCTCCCCCACCTGACTTTCTAATACGGTCACCGCGCCACACCCTGTTTGTTTACATTCTCCGTGAGCTCAGTAAGCACTAAGTCTCTCCATTTTGTCTGGAAACTCCAAAATTTCAAATGTTTTTAAAAGTTATTTCATATTTATATATACTCTGATAATTATACTTATGTATACCTGTACCTAAATAAACTTACATACTGTGCTGGCATGCAGGTACACATTAAAATCGGTAAGTGTCTTATGTCTCCAGACGTCATATTAGTAATGATAATAATAATCGAGTCATTTAAATGTCGTATATTACGTTAATATACACATTTTCATTAATCCATCTATGATATTTTTTCAAAATTATATAATAAACACGATGCATAACATATAAATAAGATAAATACACCCCACAGTAGAATAAATAAACATAAATGTGAGATGTGGTAGCAGACGACTTGCACAAGTGACGCCATATTAGAAATAATAATAATAATAACAATACTCACCGAGTCTCATTAAATGTCGTATATTACGTTAATATACACATTTTCATTAATCCATCCATGATATTTTTTTCAAAATTATATAATAAACACGATACATAACATAAAAAGATGATAAATACACCCCACAATAGAATAAATAAACATAAATATAAGATGTGGGAGCCAGATAACTTGTACAAGTGACGGCAAGAATAACATTTTCTCTAATCTAACATAAGAGAAAATGTGTTACTGGAGTTAACTGTAGAAAATTATTCCTTTCGTATGTATGTAAGTAAGTTTATTCAGTTATACACAAATACAGTTACATAGATTATCATGGTATAAACCTTGGTAATAAATACCGACAAGTTGGTTTAGAAAGACACGTAAGCAAACGCTATAACATATTTATTAGAAAACGTTTCGGTCCTGGGACCTTGATCACTTCTAACATGTTAGAAGTGATCAGGGTCCCAGGACTGAAACGTTTTTTAATAAATATGTTATAGTGTTTGCTTACGTGTCTTTCTAAACCATAGATTATCATACATAACAACATATGTGTAGAGAACCTAGGATAACCCAAAAAAGTCAGTGTGACTTATTTCCATTGCCTTCACTCAGTGCTTCATTTCTTCTCAAAATGATGTTACATGAGAATGGGAGTGTTCTTCTTTATTAATTCTACCGTATCAATGTAGAGACAACCTGTACACAATGTAACTTGTACACAAACCAGACGTGTGCACTTCGTTTGTTTACAAAACTTACCTTCGCCTGGTTTCTTTACATAACTCTGTGCCTGTCCCCTCTCATGTACTCATTCTTTCTCTCTCTCATTTATTCGTTTTATCTCATTTACTTACTCCTGACGCTACATTAAGACTACAAATATTTTAAGGTAAGTAATGAGTGAACTGTATATACATTTTATCGCTCTGGGATGCTTAAATATCATAGAATATATGTGTGGGTGGGTTGGCCTGGTATGGTAGCCCGGCTGACTACCATACATACCACACTTGATTTTTTACAATAAATACTACTCATCTCACCCTATATTTTAAGGTAAGTAATGAGTGAACTGTATATACATTTTATCGCTCTGGGATGCTTAAATATCATAGAATAGTATGTGTGGGTGGGGTGGCCTGGTAAGGTAGCCTGGCTGATTACCATACATACCACACTTGATTTCTTACAATAAATACTACTTGTCTCACCCTAGATTAAGACTATAAATATTTTAAGGTAAGTAATGAGTGCACTATGTGTGTATTGTACTTTTTTATTGTTTTTTGATGCCTGGTTCTATTGCTAACTTAATATATGTTAGTGTAAACTTGTTATCTAGTGTTTGTATGCATTTATAAGTGGAAAAAAAGGGTGTTCCACTTTACGGCGGTTTCCGCTTTACGGCGGTAGCCTGGAACCTAACCTGCCGTATAAGTGGGGCCCTGCTGTATACTGCAGATGTTATACAATTTATGAACACCTCTGATGATGGTTGTGATGTTCACTCCAAGATCCTTTTCCTTCAGTGATATTTTCAGTTTTTCACCTCTAGCTGCATTCTGTTTGGTCCACTTATGTGTATGCACATGTGTGTGTGTGTGTGTGTGTGTGTGTGTGTGTGTGCAAGCCTTGTCTTGCCCTGTCTGAACTTCTTGTAAATAACTATTTTGTCTCTGGCTCCATATTTTCCATTTGGACACAAGAGACTTATCTCTTCCACCAAAGTGAAAATGGATGATGCCTAAATTGTAGAAACTTGCTATTAAGCAGAGTTGGTCCATTTTATTGAGCTTATGATATGACTAATGAGGCAGAAGGGAGCAGGACTACTCATCACAGAGACAGATTTACCTAGATATCGATGCCTGGAAGTCAATGATTACAATTGTATAAACTATCACGTGAAACTCGGAGAGCTTTAGCATCTGCAGAATTCTTGTCAAAATTCTCCTACACAACTAGACACTGCCATCAAGTGGCATATGAACATAAGAATTTTAGAGCACTGCAGCAGGCCTACAGACCCTACACTAGACAGTTCTTTGATAAGTAAGACAAGTGCAACACTAGCAATCTTTATTGATGAAACATTTTGCCTGCACTGTATTCTTCATCAGTCGAATGCAGAGATGACTCAAAACCCTGGAAACATCAGTGTTGGTGGAAGATGAAATGTAGAGGTAGTTTGATGTATTCAGTTCATCACCCTAGGAGCAAGATGACAAGCCTTTTAACTGATAGCAGAAACATTAGGACAGAGGCTTATATACAGGAAAGTGAGGTGTAACAGCTTGGAGGTGAGATTTCTAGGATTCTGATTCCGTGTTGCAAGTGTGTCTTGCTTATCAACTTGTTGATACTGTGTACCATATGTATTAAGATACTTGTATGGCACTGCAACACAATGGTATCTTAAAAATACAGAGAGAAAATTTTTATTTCTGTGTGAAGGTTACAGTGTGTAATTACAATTTTGATTTGCTAAGTACAAAGTAAGTCACTATCATGCCGGGGCATTTCAGGTAGACTAATCCTAGTACATAATAACTACTTAAATCTAGACAAGATAATGGTGGTTAAGTTTATTAAAATCATATTTAATCTTAATACAGTGGACCCCCGGTTAACAATATTTTTTCATTCCAGAAGTATGTTCAGGTGCCAGTACTGACCGAATTTGTTCCCATAAGGAATATTGTGAAGTAGATTAGTCCATTTCAGACCCCCAAACATACACGTACAAACGCACTTACATAAATACACATACATAATTGGTCGCATTGGGAGGTGATCGTTAAGCGGGGGTCCACTGTACTAATGTGAGGTAGTCATGGTGGAAGTTTATAAGAATAATAATCTTGAAGTTGCACACAATAAAAACAGTATGCAAGGAATGTCTTCAGCAACTCTTGCTAACATCTGTTGGGCCCAGCTCAACTGTGACCTCACCTCCAAGCTGCTACACCTCACCTTTCTATATATAAGCTTCTGATGTAGGCTAAGAGACTTGCCATCTTGCATCTAGGGTGATGAGTTGATTACATCAAACTACCTCTGTGCTTCATCTGTTCTTCTTCCACCAGCACTGATAAGTCCAGGATTCTGATTTGTGTGTCTGTTCAGCTAATGAAGTTTGCAACACAGGCAAAACATTTTGTCAATAAAAATTCCTAGTGTTGCAAATGTGTCTTACTTATAATGTTGGCACTGTGTACCATTTATGTTATGACAGGCAGATCCTTCTCAATTACAACTACCCTTCTCACTGATGCAGTTTTTAGTCCCTCCCAGTCATCTCCAACACGTGACCTCACCATTTTACCTATCTTTCAGGGTCACACCTGACCTTTTTGCCTTTTTTCTGTCTGTACAGGCATAAGGATTGAAAAAAAGGCACCAATTGTAAAACATTTTCAATAAATATCTTTCTGGTTTAAATGTGTCTTGATTCCTATGCAACCATGATTTGCATTTCATACCAGTAAATTGAAGAGAGAAATAAAATACTGTATTGGGTACTCTTGAGGAAGGGAACAATAGCCAATCTAGCAGCTCTGCAGTGACCTGCTGCTGTTTTGTAATTAAACTGAGGGAAAGAGCTAATGCAAAAACAAATGCTGAATATTATCAAATTCATTTGTACAATTAACCCTTTCAGGGTTTCTGACGTACTAGTACGGCTTATGCACCAGGGTTTTTGGCGTACTAGTACGCCTAAATTCTAACACCCTCAAATCTAGTGAGAGAAAGCTGGTAGGCCTACATATGAAAGAATGGGTCTATGTGGTCAGTGTGCGCAGTATAAAAAAGAATCCTGCAGCACAGAGTGCGTAATGAGAAAAAAAAAACTTTGACAGTGTTTTTGGTTTAAAACAGTGACTTTTCACTATTTTTGTATGGTATTTATGATGGTATTCTAGTTTTTCTGGTTTCATTTTATAGAATGAAAGACATATTACAGAAATTGAGACGATTTTGATTGGTTTTACAATTAAAAGTACCTTGAAATTGAGCTCAGAATAGCAGAAATCTTCGATTTTTGCCAAAGTTCAAAAGTAAACAAATCATGCTATGCGTCCAATACACATCAACTGGTGAGTCTAATATTTTTTCACAAGTGTGCTGATATTATTTATACCATTTATACACTAATGCAGTAGTCTGCATTCCCTGGAATGCAGGTGGGAGAGATACATGATTATATACACCTGAAAAATCCTAGAGGGACTAGTACCGAACTTGCACACGAAAATCACTCACTACGAAAGCAAAAGACTTGGCAGACGATGCAACATCCCCCCAATGAAAAGCAGGGGTGTCACTAGCACGTTAAGAGACCATACAATAAGTGTCAGGGGCCCGAGACTGTTCATCTGCCTCCCAGCATACATAAGGGGGATTACCAACAGACCCCTGGCAGTCTTCAAGCTGGCACTGGACAAGCACCTAAAGTCAGTTCCTGACCAGCCGGGCTGTGGCTCGTACGTTGGTTTGTGTGCAGCCAGCAGTAACAGCCTGGTTGATCAGGCTCTGATCCACCAGGAGGCCTGGTCACAGACCGGGCTGCGGGGGCGTTGACCCCCGGAACTCTCTCCAGGTAAACAGTAAATCTTCTATTTTTTGTGAGAATAAAAATTCAAAGTGGAAAGCAAAAGAATGTAAGAGGGGCATGGGGACGTGACTAATGAACAAAGGAAATGTTATTTTAGTGCCAGGAATGTCTTTTTTGTTTATTCTGGACCCTATTTGGAAATTGGCATTCTGGTAAATTCTGACCACTTTATTGGATAGTTGAAATCGGTAAATGGGTGGTTTCTTGTACTCATTCGATAGAAAAAAATGGAGTTCTAGCGAAATAGTTATGATTTTTGTCGACTAGTGCACTGGAATTGGCCGAAAATAGGGCTCAAAGTGGGCAAAATCGCCGATGTGTAAAAATCGTCGAGACCGCTAACTTTGCGAGAGCATAATTCTGTAAGTTTTCCATCAAATTTCATACTTTTAGTGTCATTATGATTGGGAAAAGATTCTCTAAGTCAACCCCATATGCTTTCCTTAAAATTTCCTCTCAAAAGCTCAACCTATACTTGAGTATCTTCTTGCAAGATGTTAAAAAGCCTGAGACCATGTATATTCACACAAGGAAACACTGTATCAACATACATGTTTCAAGATTGTCTATTTGCCAGAAGATATCAGAAACATTGCCGGAACAAGTGAAGAAGTCTGAGGTTGTGATGAATATGTGGGCCAGCAGGCTGCCACCCACAACAGCCTAGTTGACCAGGCAAACATCAAACAACCCTAGCCCAGATCTGGGCTGCAAAAGTAGGAAAACTCAAAACCCATCAAAGGTAATCTGGGTTCTTGGAGCAAACCCAGTGATGCAGAGAAAGCATCTGGCAGGGTACCACAGTAAGTTTCAGTAGTTTAAGATACCTCGATGCCAAATGTGGTACGAGTCAACCAAGTCTTGGAATGAGTATGGAAATACATGTACATATCTTAGAGGGTAGCAAGTGATGTCTAGAGTGATTAAGGAAAACTTATAAAGCTGTAATGTATATATGTATTAGGGTTTCTTATGGTTGCTTCTGCAGTGTTGGGCACCAGGCCATGGTGAAAGGCAGAGAGACTGGGGAAAAGGGGTTGACTGTACAGCAGATGGTGAGAGAATGAGAATGGTGTCTCGGACCAATGCATGATTCTAATTTAGGCCACAGGTTATCACCAAGGGGCAGGCCAATCACCAAGAGGCAAGGTTTGGGAAAATAAAAGACTTAGTAGAAGCAGCAGCCCTTGATGGGACTTGTATACACTCAGCCACATTCCATCTGGGTTATCCTGACCAAAGGAGACAACAAAGAAATAAAACGATTTCTTGAGATCAATCACAGTGTAGTGCTTTAGATAAGGGCAAACACAAGGTAAATGGGGAATGTGCACATTAATGTGGAGAAAAGACTGATTGCAGCTTGAGTGGGACATCTGCTGCAGTTGGTGCATGGCAGGGCAGCACTGCAAGGACATCAGCTGCAAGTGGAATGGCAGCAATCATCAGTACAGCATGCCAGGACAAGCTGCTTAAAGGTTGGCATGGCAGGAATACTACAAGCTGCAACAGTACAATGGACGGTCATCTGGAGGAGACCTAGGTGGCACACCATGGTGCCAGGAAACACAGCAAGGAATTGAGAGAATGACCTAGCAAGGGAGCCACCCATACAGTTGACTCTGGCAAAGGGTCAACAGCAAACCATACCATGGACGGGGATAGAACCTGTGATCAGAAAGTCATAAAACTCCAGACCATGTCAACAGGGGTTAACAGCAATGCTGGTACTATTTGCTGTCTTCAACACTGACAGTGAAGGTGTATGTAGAGCTAGCAGGCACATCGACTCATATTTACAAAGGTGTCCAACTGTTTTTCATATGTGACAATAGGGTGATGGACACTTCACACACATCTTTAACATTGAGGGAGTGGTATCTTCTAGTGTGTGCCATGTTACACTAGTGGGCAGCATTGTCCTGGCCTTGAAGAGCAGACCATGTTAATACCCACCCATGACAAGGATATCACATCCCTCAACAAAGACTGCATCATAAGGATACCAAGTACAGTGGCATCTCAAGTTTCAAACAGCTCTCAACTTGAACAGTTATGTAAGTGTATTTTTGTAAGTGCTCTTGTAAGTGCATTTTTGGGAGTCTGAAACGGACTAATCTAATTTACATTATTCCTTATGCGAACAAATTCGTTTGATATCGACACTCGAATGGCCTTTTGGAACGAATTAAGTTTGTAACTCGAGGTACCACTGTATTTGCAGAGATAAATACTTTCAGGTTTACAAGTGATTATTCCCTTAGTGATCTACTAAAATGGTTGTAACTATGACTATAGTTTTTAAAGGGGTGGACCGGTAAGCCTCAGACTCAGTCAGATGACCAAAAGCTCCAACAGCGGGTCAACATCTGACTAAGACCCACGTCGGAAAACACTTGTCCTGTTTCCTGATGAACCTTACCTAACCTTCCCTCAGTGTCTCTGATTTATGGGAGATGACTAGTTGTATAGCCAGTGTACACTGACACCAAGTTTAGCTAAAAGATAGCATACTTCAAGTGAGAGTCAGAGACAGCAGGGGTAAGGGCTATGTCACAGCAGTGTATGAATGGCCTGGGCAGGAGGTCATATGAATGCTGGACTGAGAAATGAGAATTTGTAGCATCAGAGATGGAAGGGAAAGCAGAGGCAGAAGTAAGGTTGTTAGAAGCAGAGGCATCCAATTAGTCATGAGGCTTCAGTGCTGCTTCCTTATGTGTGGCTTCAGCCTGGCCATTGTCCACAAACTTCATGTGGTTGATGTGAGCTGGGCTTCCCTGGTCTTCCCAGTAGCAATCTCCCTCGCCTCATATTTGCTGCCACAGAGGCACTTTAACACAATAGGAACCCACAAACTTGGTGTGAAGCTTGAGCATATCTAACTTGTGGCTCAGCTTAGGCAAGCCTCCTGTGCTAAAAATGGGGTTATGTCCTCACAGATGTAAAAAAAAAAAAAAAAAAAAAAAAAATTATTGACTTCTCACAAATACACTAAATGTGATGAACTATCTCTTACTAGGTGAAAGGAAAACTATTTTACTAATACAGTAATAGATACAACCTGTACATGCTGAACACATGGTCAGTGTGACTGACATCACGAGCTGGTCAGTTTGAACACTGGTGATTTTCCAAGTAAATCACCAGTGCAGTAATTAAACATGGTGAAGTATACAAAAACCTCACTGCAAAATGGAACTTTCAACCAAAATTCTGAACACTTGCTGGGATGCTCCCTGGCCTGGAGGAAGGAAGACTCCTGATGTCCAGGTGACAGCAGCACATGGGTTAGCTTAAGCTAACTAACTTGGCTTGGTTTGGTTGTCCATGAGACTTTATTTGTGCCTTTGAGTAGCTTGGGCACTTGAAACAACCGTGTCACAAGTGACGATCACTGCTCAAAGATGAATGCAGAATCTAGGCCAGAAATGCATGGAGACAGCATAGAGGGAGTGAGAGTGATGTGGGAGACTGGGCGAGCAGGTATGACTAGGCAACACATTGCCCCTACACCCCATGCACATGTGACTAAGGCTGACTTGGCCACAGGGGATACTGTCAATGAAAAACCACTAAACTCACCTCTGGTATACTGTAACTAACTGTGATAAAGCAATAGCAACAGGTAGTGACGGATGCTGAGCAGGTGCCAGGTGGCACATAATATGTGAGTAGGACATGTTGTGGAACGACCCAATATGATGCCATGAAGATTTCTCAGAGGGGTGTTTGGGTAGAAATCTTGGGTATACCTGTATCTCAGTGTTGTGGCTTGCAGATATGATGTCTGCATAATCCGCTAGTGACCAGATGATGCCTGGAAGATACCTGGAGAGGGTTTCGTTGTGACTTCTGTCTCCCCCCCCCTCTTTCCCTCTCTCTCTGGCCCATCTCCTAAGCTGCCACCAATGCAGGTGTCACCAGTTTCACTCTGGGTTCTCTGGGCAAACCCAGTGATGTAGAGAAGGCATCTGGCAAGGGACCACTGTAAGTTTCAGTAGTTCGAGATATCTTGATGTCGTGTGTGGTACAAGCTGACCAAGTCATGGAGTGGACAAGGAAATATCTTAAAGGGTAGCATATGGCACTTAGTGGTTAAACAAAAACTTATATGGTTATACTGCATATATATGGGTTCCTTAGAATAGCTTCTGTTATGTCAGACACCAGGCCATGGTGCAGGGCAGAGAGAGACCATAGGGGTGTTGACTCTACAGGGAATGAGAACAGTGTCTCAGACCAATGCCTGATCTTAGCTTGGACCACAGGCCATCATTAGGGGACAGGCCAATCACCAAGAGGTGGGGTTTGGGCAGACAAAAGACTTCAGAGAAGCACCAGCCCAAGATGGAACTTAAATGGCAGTATATAAATAGAAATGGTAGTACGAAGAGATAGTAATGCAAAATTGTAGTGACAATTTTAGTTATAAATACAGTTATGACAATAAGTGCATAAATATAAATGATGATTGGATTCTGGGTAAGGAGACTGTATTATGTATATCTGACATGTCTCTTTCATGTGCTGAACATAAATTTACATCAGTTCAGAAGGGATTTTTTAAACTATATTTTTGAAACAGTTGACAGATTGGGAAATTTTTTATAATCTTCTGATAGTTTAATTTTTGGGGGGAATTTTAGTTGCATGGAGTTTCTACCTGGGTTGAATTGAAAACATAGAATAACAAAAAGAGATGTTTTTTCTAGTACAGTACAGGTGTGCCCACTTTACACAGCAGGTTAGGTTCCAGGCTACTGCTCTAAAACGAAAAATCACTGTAAAGTAAAACATAGACTTTCTTCACTTACAAATGCATATAAAAGCTTGATAACATGTTTACACTATCGTATATTAAATGAGCAATAGAGCTAGGCTAAAAAATGCATATACAGTACACACACGTTACTTACTTTAAAATATTTTCATCCTTAGTTTATAGTGAGTGGTGAAGTCTGAATAAATGAAGAATGGGTATAATTAAAAACCACTGTATTAGTGAAATGCTGTAAAGTGAAGTGCTGTAAAGTGGGGCCCTCCTTTATTGTATTTGTGCATTTCATTGCAGATCTTCAAGAAGAGTTTTAGCAGTTGGTTAGTGTTAGAATTTGAATTTGAGGTGTCCTTTTTATGAAGTTATCGTTCAAAACAATGAAATCAAAGAAACACGTTTGGTAGGAAAACAAGGTAGAAAACACAGTACAGTGGACCCTTGCTTAATGAACGCATCGCATAACGTTAAATCCGCGTAGTGATACATTTTAACGCAAAAATTTTACCTCGGGTAGCACTAAAAAACTCGCTCAACGCAATTCATTCGAGACGTGTCTACGTGCGGCCTGAGCCTGCCTCACTTGTTCTGTGGGTGCCAGTGTTTACAAGCCAGCCACCGCGGTCGTTTCCAAGCATACAATCGGAATATTTCATATTATCACAGTCTTTTTAGTGATTGCACCTGCAAAATAAGTCACCATGGGCCCCAAGAAAGCTTCTAGTGCCAACCCTACAGCAAAAAGAGTGAGAATTACTATGGCTATGAAGAGAGAGATCATTGCTAAGTATGAAAGTGGAGTGAGTGTCTCCGAGCTGGCCAGGTTGTACACAAAACCCCAATCAACCATCGCTACTATTGTGGCCAAGAAAACGGCAATCAAGGAAGCTGTTCTTGCCAAAGGTGCAACTTTGTTTTCGAAACAGAGATTGCAAATGATAGAAGATGTTGAGAGACTGTTATTGGTGTGGATAAACGAAAAACAGATAGGAGATAGCATCTCTCAAGCGATCATATGTGAAAAGGCTAGGAAGTTGCATGATGATTTAATTAGAAAAATGCGTGCAACTAGTGATGATGTGAGTGAATTTAAGGCCAGCATAGGTTGGTTTGAGAGATTTAAGAATCATAGTGGCATACATAGTGTGATGAGGCATGGTGAGGGTGCCAGTTCGGACCACAAAGCGGCTGAAAAATATGTGCAGGAATTCAAGGAGTACATAGACAGTGAAGGACTGAAACCTGAACAAGTGTTTAATTGTGACGAAACAGACCTGTTTTGGAAGAAAATGCCAAGCAGGACCTACATTACTCAGGAGGAAAAGGCACTCCCAGGACATAAGCCTATGAAAGACAGGCTTACTCTGTTGATGTGTGCCAATGCTAGTGGTGATTGCAAAGTGAAGCCTTTATTGGTGTATCACTCTGAAACTCCCAGAGCGTTCAGGAAAAACAATGTCCTCAAGGCTAATTTGTGCGTGCTGTGGAGGGCAAACAGTAAGGCATGGGTCACTAGGGACTTTTTCTATGACTGGTTACACCATGCATTTGCCCCCACTGTGAAAAATTACCTAATTGAAAAGAAATTAGACCTTAAGTGCCTCCTGGTATTAGACAATGCTCCTGGTCATCCTTCAGATGTGGCAGAGCAACTTTCTGTGGAAATGAGCTTCATTAAGGTCAAGTTTTTGCCTCCTAATACCATTCCTCTCCTGCAGCCCATGGACCAGCAGGTCATTTCCAACTTCAAGAAACTGTACACAAAAGCTTATGTTTGAAAGGTGCTTTGTAGTGACCACAGAAACTCAATTGACTCTAAGAGAGTTTTGGAGAGATCACTTTAGCATCCTCAATTGTGTAAACATTATAGGCAAGGCTTGGGAGGAAGTGACTAAGAGGACTTTGAACTCTGCTTGGAAGAAATTGTGGCCAGAATGTGTAGACAAAAGGGATTTTGAAGGGTTTGAGGCTAACCCTGGGAATCCTATTCCAGCTGAGGAATCCATTGTGGCATTGGGGAAGTCCTTGGGGTTGGAGGTTAGTGGGGAGGATGTGGAAGAGTTGGTGGAGGAGGACAATGAAGAACTAACCACTGATGAGCTGCTAGATCAACTTCAACAGCAAGAGGCCACACCTGAGGAAACTGCTTCGGAGGAGGGGATAGAGAAATTGAGGAAGTTGCCTACTTCAAAGATTAAGGAAATGTGTGCAATGTGGCTTAAAGTGCAAACCTTTTTTGATGAAAAATCACCCTCACACAGCTATTGCAAGCCGTGTTGGTGACTATTACACTGACAATGTTGTGAAACACTTTAGGAATGTCATAAAGGAATGGGAGGTACAGGCCTCTATGGACAGATATGTTGTGCGGCAGAGGTCCATTGACTCTCAAGCTGTTTCTAGTGGCATTAAAAGAAGGGAAGTAACCCCGGAAAAGGACTTGCCACCGCGGCCTCTAATGGACCAGGCCGCGGGGGCGTTGATCCCCGGAATAACCTTCAGGTAACCTCAAGTCCTAATGGAAGGGGATTCCCCTTCTAAACATTAACACCATCCACAGTCTCCCCTCCTCCCATCCCATCAATCCTCACCAGATCTTCAATAAAGGTAAGTGTCATGTAACTGTGCATGTCTTCTTCAGTTTGTGTGTATTAAAATTAATATTTCATGTGGTAAAAAATTTTTTTTTGTTCATACTGTGGGGTGTCAGGAACGGATTAATTTGATTTCCATTATTTCTTATGGGGAAAATTAATTCGCCTAACGTTGAGCTCTCAGGAACGGATTAATAGTGTTAGGCGAGGGTCCACTGTATTATCATCAGACTTCATTCATACGATAAAAGAAAGGACTTAATTAAATCAGCAATTACAATGAAAAATGGAGTGTACATCAACGAGTGTGTAACGAGAAAACGTCAAAACCTTCTGTTCAGGTTGAGAAAACTTAAACAGGAAAACAAAATACATCAGTGTTTCACTCGAGATGGGAAAATACTAGTTAGGAAAACATCAACAGGTCAACAATATACCATCTCAAATGAACATGATTTCTCTACCTTCCTTAGAAAAGCTGAAATTTCTGTAACAGATTACATAAGTGTCCT
The DNA here is from genome assembly GCF_038502225.1 of Cherax quadricarinatus. Taxonomy (NCBI): domain Eukaryota; kingdom Metazoa; phylum Arthropoda; class Malacostraca; order Decapoda; family Parastacidae; genus Cherax; species Cherax quadricarinatus. Next base: position 17,962,091 of record NC_091333.1, read on the forward strand.
TAACACATATATACGTGTGATGCATATAGTGTACGTTACTATTACATTATTGTGCATTATTATTTTTTTTCTTTTACTAGCTAATATCAGCTACCTCAAATACTTTTTACTTCTTTTTAATTGCTATTAATTGCTCAAATTTTGTGTTGCAAGTCAAATCTTACTCCAAATTAATGTTATTCATGGTTGCTACCTGTCCATTTAATTTTGTTTACCACTACTTTTTTTAGTCCCTTTTATATTGTGTGTGCAATTAGTGTATATTCCAATTACATTATTGTGTGAGTCCCAAAACTATCTTTTGCTAGTTAGTACCAACTACCTCATATTTTTTTTACTTTTTATATTGCAATTAATTGCTCAACTTATTATATATTACAAATTAGATTTTACTCCCAAATCAATATTATACCATAGTGACTATCTGTCCACTGAACTTTGTTTACCATTACTTAATTTAGTCCCTTATATATTTTTTTCCTTTATTTTAGCTTTATATAACTACCTTAGTTCATATATTCACAATTGTTAAAATAATCAAGGTGTTATTCTCAGGTGCTAAAGTGTAATAAGTTCACTATTTTGCCATTATATTCCCTAGCTCATTTATTTGTTCACCACAACTTATATTAGTCCTTTTTATATTGTCTCCTTTATTTTAGCTTTAAAGAACTACCTTAGCTCATATTTTTATACAGGTCTCCCTCAACATTCGTGAGGGTTAGGGGATCAAGAGCCTCGCGAATGTTGAAAAACCGTGAATGTTTGGTGCCCCAATATATTGTAGGGAAATATAATGCAATACTGCTTCCTTAACTTGTTGAACCATGAACAATCATAAAATACATGAAAACGTCGTAAATTGTACTAAATATATACATATTATGCTTTAATAACATGTATGTTATTAAATACCACAGACTCCACCACTTCCCCAACCACTGCGAGTCCCTACTACCCTCCCTCCGACCCCCGCAACTGGCAGCCAGCCCTCCCACCACTCAGTGTGGTGAGTGTTTTGTTTGTTCATTATTTGCTATTAAACTACGGTATAAATAATGTAAACCCATTCATGACTGCATATTGGAATGGCTATTCGGACAGGTATTGGACGGTGACATCATGTGTTTACTCTTGAACACAGCAAAGAATCAAACATTTCTGCTACTGCTAATAATAACAATAGTAATAATAATAATAATAATAATATAATAATAATACGATATAATTGAAGAAGGAAATTGTACAAAAATACGAGGGAGTGGTTGACACATCGTCAGTGTGGCTTTGTTTATGCTGGAGTGAACATTAGTCTCCCTGCTCTTCCAAACATTTCACAATAATTCAGCGGTTGAGGCAGTGGTATTTAATAACATATATGTTATAAATAATAATAGTACATATTAATAACATGTATTATTATTATTAATAACATGTATGTTATTAAATACCACTGCCTCAATCGCTTCCTCACCAGCTGCCTCACCCACTGCCTCAGTCGCTGCTTCAACAGTTGCCTCAATCGCTGCCTCAACAGCTGCCTCACCCGCTGCCTCAATCACTGCCTCAACAGCTGCCTCAGTGACCACTGCCTCAATTGCTGCCTCAACAGCTGCCTCAATTGCTGCCTCAACAGCTGCCTCAATCGCTGCCTCAACAGCTGCCTCAATCGCTTCCTCAACAGCTGCCTCACCCGCTGCCTCAATCGCTGCCTCAACAGCTGCCTCAGTGACCACTGCCTCAATCGCTGCCTCAACAGCTGCCTCAACAGCTGCCTCAATTGCTGCCTCAACAGCTGCCTCAATCGCTGCCTCAACAGCTGCCTCAATCGCTGCCTCAATCGCTGCCTCAACAGCTGCCTCAACAGCTGCCTCAATCGCTGCCTCAACAGCTGCCTCAATCGCTGCCTCAACAGCTGCCTCATGCACTGCCTCAACAGCTGCCTCAAAAGCTGCCTCAACCACTGCCTCAATCGCTGCCTCAACAGCTGCCTCACCCTCTGCCTCAATCGCTGCCTCACCCACTGCCACAATCGCTGCCTCAACAGCTGCCTCACCCACTGCCACAATCGCTGCCTCAACAGCTGCCTCTACCACTCCAGTCGCACTCAATCTACAAGTACCAAACACAATGAATTATTGTGAAATGTTTATTAGAGCAGGGAGACTAATGCTCACTCCAGCATAAACAAAGCCACACTGACGATGTGTCAACCACTCCCTCATATTTTTGTACAACTTCCTTCTTCAATTATATCGTATTTATTATTATTATTATTATTATTATTATTATTATTATTACTATTGTTATTATTAGCAGTAGCAGAAATGTTTGATTCTTTGCTGTGTTCAAGAGTAAACACATGTCACCGTCTAATACCTGTCCAAATAACCATTCCAATATGCAGTCATGAATGGGTTTACATTATTTATACTGCAGTTTAATAGCAAATAATGAACAAACAAAACACTCACCACACTGAGTGGTGGGAGGGCTGGCTGCCAGTTGCGGGGGTCGGTGGGAGGGTAGTAGGGACTCGCAGGTGGCGGGAAACTTGAATATGATTTGGCGGCTGGGAATTTGGCGGTTGGGAATTCGCGAATGTGTGAAGCCCGCGAAAGCTGAAAACGTGAATGTTGAGGGAGACCTGTATTTGTTAAAATAATTCAGGTGCTATTTTTTAGCTTTAGAATATTTACTTTGTCTTATACTTAATTCTAACTATAGATTCACTATAAATCTTATGATTACAAGCATTGATCCTGATACCAACCTCTTATTGAATGACTTAAATGAATCAAACAGTAACTGTAATTACTACACAGCAGAACAATCAAAGGCACTTCTCAGAGCCAACAACAACATAACTAACTACAATATCAGATCTTTAAGCAAACATTACGATGACCTCATAGCATTACTAAATTCCCTGCATGCCAGTATGTCCATCATTACTCTCACCGAAACCTGGCTAAAGCCTGATATTACAGATGTCTATGCCATTCCTGGTTATACAGCCATACACACCTGTAGGCCAGATCAACAAGGGGGTGGCACAGCTGTATACTACTCAGACCAACTAGAATATATCACTAATACTTGCACAAGGGATGAACATGGGGAATGTATAATAGCTAAATTCTGATCCAAATACCTACAAAAGCCTCTCACAGTGATAAACATCTACAGAGTACCACAGTCAAACAGCTGTTTTAGTGAAAATCTAGGAAGTATGATAACTGATGCACGCATGAATAAAGATCACTTACTACTCTCAGGTGACTTCAGTATAAATCTCCTGCAAGACAAGGACCCACACGTTGCTGAATTCACAAACACTATGAGTAACTGCTTGTTGCTACCAACAGTAACAAAACCTACAAGAATTACAGAGACTAGTGTTTCCCTACTAGACCACATCTGGACCAACACCATACCCCCTTTAAAATCAGGCATAATCATAGATAATACCACAGACCACTACCCTACCTTCCTCATAACTAATCTAGGCAAATTACCCCAAGACTCTACTAAAGCCACTTTCAGACTTCACAATGAGGCAGCCATTAATAACTTCACAACAGCAGTGACAAACACTGACTGGCACACTGAGCTAGAAATCTATACAGCTATTGATGAATGTATTAATAATTTTCTAAAAAAGACCCAATACCTCTGTAACAAGCACTGCCCTAAAAAAATTAAACAGATGACAGCTAAGAGACTGAACAGTCCCTGGCTAACACCCATCATCCTCAAATCCATAAATACAAAGCACCTATGCAAAAATCAGTACAGAATGGGTCACATAACCAGAGACCAAACAAAACATTATTCGTCAGTCCTAACCAGCCTTATAAGAAGGGCTAAAAAATTGTATTATGAGAACAGATTATCCAACTTAAAAGGTGATATAAAAGAGACCTGGAAAACCCTATCAGAAATTCTAGGAACAAAAAAGATATCATGAAACAGAGCAATTGAACTAACAAAACCAGATGAACCCCAACTCCCACCAACTGAAACAGCAAACAGACTCAATGATTTCTTCTCCACCATAGGAAAAAACCTTGCCAATAAAATCCCAAGCTCAAATACCCCACCCAATGATTATCTCAGTGGCAATTACCGAAACACACTGTTCCTAGCTCCGACTAACCCAACAGAAGTCTCCCTTATTATCAACACACTAAAAAACAAGACAGGAGATTTAAATACCTTACCACCCTTTATATACAAAAAAGCATCACAAGTGCTGTCACCAATCACTGCAACACTCTTTAATAAATCCATCGAATCCTCTACCTTCCCTACAGTTCTCAAAATAGCGAGGGTCACTCCGATCCATAAAGGAGGAGATCAAACAGAGTTGAATAACTATAGGCCACTATCCAACTTACACCCTCTCTCTAAAATCTTCAAAAAATTAATTCATAAGTGAATCTATTCCTACCTCATATCCCACAACATACTCAACCCCTGTCAATTTGGGTTCAGGCCTAATAAAAATATGAATGATGCTATTATACACATGCTAGAACAAATATACACTGCACTAGAAAAAAAAAAGAAGTCCCACTGGGGATCTTCATTGATTTACGTAAAGCTTTTGATACAGTTGACCATGACTTGCTCCACATAAAATTGTCGCACTATGGTATAAGAGGGCACTCCCTCAACTACCTAAAGTCATACTTCAGCAACAGAAGCCAATATGTGTACACAAATGGAGCAAACTCTTCCGCACAGCCAATTACAGTTGGTGTCCCACAGGGAAGTGTCCTTGGCCCTCTTCTCTTTCTCGTTTACATAAATGACCTACCAAATGCATCGCAACTGCTCAAACCCCCACTATTTGCAGATGACACTACATACGTCTTCTCTCACCCGAGCCCAGACATGCTAGCCAATACTGTGAATACTGAATTACAGAAAATATCTACCTGGATGAGGACTAACAAACTTACTCTCAACATTGACAAAACCTACCTCATTTAGTTTGGTAACAGAGCTACAGATGTCCCTCTTAACATAATGATAAACGGATCACCTATCACAAAGCTCACAGAGGGAAAATTCTTAGGAATCCACCTTGATAATAGACTCAGATTTCAAACACATATACGTACAACAAATTTCCAAGAAAATTTCCAAGACCGTAGGCATACTATCGAAGATATGGTACTATGTTCCACAGTCAGCCCTCCTGGCCCTATATCACTCTCTTATTTACCCCTATCTCACCTATGGAATTTGTGCATGGGGCTCAACAACAACAAACCATCTCAGACCATTAATTACCCAACAAAAGGCTGCAGTCAGAATGATAACAAATTCCCACTACAGGCAGCACACTCCACCAATATTCAAAACTCTAAACCTACTCACCATACATATTATTGTACCTACTACATACATAGAACACTTAACTCGGATATAAACCCTGCCCTCAAACGTCTCCTTACCAGCCTCAACAGAACACATGACCATAACACAAGGCACAGATCACTCTTTGATGTTCCTCGTGTCCATCTCACACTATGCAAAAATTCAATGCACATAAAAGGCCCAAAAATCTGGAATTCATTACCTATGAATATAAAAGAAACACTGTTTATAAATTCAAGTCTCTTCTTAAAAAATCACTCGCCCACAACTAAATAAATACTGAATAATTGTATCTCAAAATTGTGACCCAATCAAACTTTGTTATTTTTAATTACATTACCTAACAGAATACTCCATTCTACTGAATGCACAGCAACACAGTAAATGACCATATGACCTGTCTTTGAAATACTTATTTGTGCTTAATTGTTATCTGTTTACAATAATGTTTACCACTGAATATATCATTGCTTAGTTAATCTTAAGTTAACTTTAAGCCTGCCCATAATGCTCTTCATACAAGGGGCTTTGGCATGTTACACTTAACCACTGAATTTCTTTGTACTTCTATGTATCATGTTCAAATTAATAAATAAATAAATAAATAGTAAGTATGGAAGTTTTTGTATGTTCAGTAAATTGAAACTTTTAAATATTGGGATGTGTGATGTCTGGAATCTGAGTAAGTGATCATAGTTATGAATGAGTACATTTGTTAGGTATTTTTTATTTTAAATTTGGATAACAATAGCAAGTTACAAATTGTCCTGTTGTCACTTAAGGAATAAAGTGATGTTTAAACCAGTTAATAAATAATTCCTCTGTTATCCATGCTGACTGGTTTGACCTTCAAAGAACTGGTAAGGTGGTTTTTATCTATACCATTGAAAGCATGAAGAGTCTTAGAGATGTAAGTAGCCATGGGATTACACTTAAAATCTGACACATTACCACAAGGGAGCAAGCTGAAGCAGTCCTTTGCTTCCTTGAATCCTGGTGCACTTTTCTCTTGCTGACTGATGTAAGTTCTTGATGACATTAAACACTTGCTGTGGCTCGTAACCACTCTCCAAAATAATTTCCTGTGGTTCAGCAGCAAAATTTCCTGCAGCTGTGTGGTCAGTGAAGCACTTGCACTAGAAAACTTAACAAATAAATAAACTTTATTTCTATAAAGTTGAGTACAGTATATTATACAATAAGAGTGATTGACATTACTACTTTACAGAAAGCCCCTTATTATAGAAAGCATTTTGGCAGCCTTAACAATAAATCATGATTTCAAGTACGGTGGTCCCCCGCTTTTCGTAGTTCCCGGCAATCGTAAAATTCGCCAATCATAGGGGTATTTTCATATAAACATGGACTTGCTTTTCATAGGTTGACTCGTGAGTCGTAGTTCGTCCGGGACGCGTACGCACGGCGTGAGCCAGGGCGGCAGCCAGTCTGCAATTGTTTACCAGTGAGCGAAGGTCCCCTCGCGTGCTCCAGCGAAATATTTCATAATATTCCATTTATTTTAGTGCTTGCAAGTACTAAATAAGCTACCATGGCTCCAAAGAAAGCTCCTAGTGCCAAGCCTGTGGTAAAGAAGGTGAGAAATACGATTGAATTTAAGAAAACCATCATTGAACAATATGAAAGTGGTACAAGTGTGGCCGAACTGTCCAGGATGTATAAGAAACCCTACACAACCTTATGTTCCATAGTGGCCAAGAAAAATGAAATAAAGGATGCTGTTGTTGCAAAGGGAGTAACTATGCTGACAAAAATGAGATCACCAGTACTGGAAGAGGTTGAGAAATTATTATTGGTGTGGATAAATGAGAAACAATTAGCAGGAGATACTCTTATGACTTCGTTTATTTGTGAAAAGGCTAGGCAGTTGCATGAAGATTTGGTAAAGAAATTGCCTGCAAATAGTGGTGAAGTGAGTGAATTTAAGGCCAGCAAAGGCTGGTTTGAGAGATTTAAGAACCGTACTGGGATACACAGTGTGATAAGGCATGGTGAGACTGCCAGTTCGGACCACAAGGCGGCTGAAAAATATGTGCATGAATTCCAGGAGTACATAAACAGTGAAGGACTGAAACCTGAACAAGTGTTCAATTGTGACGAAACAGGCCTCTTTTGGAAGAAAATGCCAAAGAGGACCTTCATTACACAAGAGGAAAAGGCAGTGCCAGGACATAAGCCTATGAAAGACAGGCTGACGCTAATGTTCTGCGCTAATGCTAGTGGGGATTTCAAAGTGAAGCCATTACTAGTGTACCATTCTGAAAATCCCAGAGTGTTCAGGAAAAACAATGTTATGAAGAGTAAATTGTGTGTGTTTTGGAAATCTAATAGTAAGGCATGGGTCACGAGGGAAATTTTCGTCGAGTGGTTCAATGAAGTGTTTGGCCCTAGTGTGAAGGAGTATCTCCTGGAAAAGAAATTGGATCTCAAGTGCATGCTAGTATGGACAATGCACCTGCTCATCCTCCAAACTTGGATAACCTAATTTTCGAGGAGTTTGGGTTCATCACAGTAAAGTAAATTTCGTTTATAGTAACGACTCAAGGAACGGATTAATTACGAACAACGAGGGACCACTGTAAATGAGAATAAGAATACATATTTTTTAAAATATTAGAGGTATTTAGTAATTCAATAAAAAAAGTATAAATAGTGATATTGTGGATGAAGCTAGGTTCATGAGTTGAAGGAATGATAAACAAGGACAAGGACAATACAGGTTGAAAGAATTGTTCAGCATAATTGCCAAATTTTATGGCGAACAAGACACTCCAGAGTCGAGGATGTCAGAGTTGGTGTCCTTGCCAACTCTGACGTGAAACAGCACTAAAAAATGCACTTGCATTATTAGTTACAAAAATAATATACAGTGGACCCCCGCTTAACGATCACCTCCCAATGCGACCAATTATGCAAGTGTATTTATGTAAGTGCATTTGTATGTGTATGTTTGGGGGTCTGAAATGGACTAATCTACTTCACAATATTCCTTATGGGAACAAATTCGGTCAGTACTGGCACCTGAACATACTTCTGGAATGAAAAAATATCGTTAACCGGGGGTCCACTGTATTATGCATCTCTTCCTCAGTATGTGCTGCCGTTTCTTGTTGTGACTGGCCATGTCCTCTTTCAACTCACTGTCTTGATGCGTCCAAGTAGATATGTCTGCGGCTAGGACTAAATAATGATGTGTGATGTTTTTCCATGTGTTTTAAAAATATTTCATGTTTATGTTTTAAAGTTTATCGATTTTACTACTTAATAAGAGTTGTGCTGCAACACAGCCAAAACAAACATACAGTGTGCAAATGGTGGCTTTTATGTATCACTACCATATACCTGTATGTATCGTTATTTGAACCCCTTTTAACATACCGTGATTTTACTTTTGCTTTTTATATCTGATGATAATCCCTTAATATCAGAATCATTTGAGGTAAGTAAAAATATTGTTACTGGATGGTTTGATGGTAACAGGTGAATTAGCCTAATGATACTACCCATAGTCCATCCGATTCCATTGTAGTCCATCGAACTTCATTGACTGGTTTATCTTAACCGTGTAGTGTTAAGCACCAACGTATTTTTATGATTAATTTTATTATTTATTCATTATTTTATATAAAATAGTTTAAACAATTCATTATTTGGTCATATATAGGAGCTTAGATTACTGTCTGATATTGAAACACTTCTTTAGACTTAGGTTGAGGCCTGTGAGCAACTTACCTTTGGCCTCCAAGACGTTGGGTAAATTTTTGACATTTTTTGGAAAAAAATAGCGTCTTTGACTCCGTAAAATATGGTAATTGTTAAGATCACATTAGGGAAAGGTGTTTTTTAATATCTTTGAAGCAGTGAGCAGAGAGAGAGAGACAGTGGAGTTTTCAGGTAGAAAGGTCCAGATTTTGGGTTGTTTTATGCACATTTGAATTTTTACAAAGATTATGACGGACAGGGGGAATATCATAGAGATTTTTGTGTCTAGTATTATACCTATGAGTTCTGTTGCAACTATCAAAAGAGTTTCAGGGTGGGATTAATATTAGAATTTATTGTCCTGTATATGTAGTATGAATGAATTTTTTTTATTTTAAGTAGGTTTAGGTCTTTGAAGAGTGAGGTAGTGTGTTGTCTGGCAATAGTCTGGGTGATAATTTGTACTTCTGCATTTTCTTATGTTATTGGCTTAAGGTGATTTGCTGTGGTGGATCCCCAGGCACAAATAACATAGGTGAGGTAGGGATAGATTAGAGAGTAGTATAATGTATGAGATGAATAGTAACATGAAAAGGATGCCAACTGATTTGGATACCTTTTGTTTTTTGTAATGTGTAGAATGTGGGTGGTTGTGCATCTTGAACTTGTTGAACCAGACTTTAATAAATATGCACTCTTGTTCAGGTCTTTACTCACTGTTTTATAGTATTCTAAGGCTTTTTCCTCTTATTAAGAGTGAAAACCCAATTTTTTTTTTTTCACTCAACTTTTCTGTCTTATTTAGTTTTTATGTATGTGTCATTCTTTTCAGGCAGTCACAACCTGGGTTACTTATTGCACAAGCTTGTATATTTGCCTCATTTCTTTTAATTGAATGAACTGATGCTTCATTGAGACCATACACTCGTGTCATTTCCACCACACATGCACCACTTTATCTAATATGTTAATTTTCTTCATAACATCCCTTTTACTGTCCAGGTCCCCAAAATTAACCCTTTGACTTTCGCGGTCGTATATATACGTCATGGGAGATACCGTGTTTGACGTATCTATACGCATAAATTCTAGCGCCTTCAAATCAAGCGGGAGAGGGCTGGTAGGCCTACACGAGAGAGAATGGGTCTCAGTGGTCGGTGTGCACCCTGTGAAAAAAATCTGGGACTCAGCGGTGCATTGTGGGAACACCATCTTGGTAGTCCATTTTCACCATGCCTCGCGGTAAGAAGTTCCTCACTCCTCGGCGGATTGGAGGTCTTTTGTTCCCAAGTGATAGCTCAAACAGTGATGATAGTGTCAGTGAAAGTGAATTCCCTGGTTTTGAAGCGGGTGTGACCGAAAAAATTACCCAGGATATCACATAATTAGTGATGAAAACCCAGATGACCCACAACCTTCCACCTCTGGTGCTGGGCTGGCTCGTTCATGTTCACCTGTACCAGGACGAAAGAGGAAACTATTTGCCCGTGCACAAGACTCACATGTGAGCAGTGCAATTGATAGTGATAGTGATTTCAAGGTTATTGAAAGCAGTTCTAGTTGTGACAGTGAGGGTGAATATTCCCCAGTGAAGCGGCAGCATATACGACGTCGCATGCGGTCTGGTAGTGTGCCATATGCTCTTCCAAGAGGAAGGGTTACATCTCGGAGCACATCCCATGGCTCTACACCACGTCCTGATAGTGAAGATGACGATATTGTTACGATGGGTATCAATGATGCAAGTGAGGCAGCAGGCGGTGGTGGTGATAGTGATGGTGGCATGAGTCATGTGACACCAGCAGCTTGCCACGCTACTACCCACGCTGCTGACTCTGCACAACTACAATCAGCCTCACCCGACCCCACACTCCCACAACCACATTACAATATCCAGAACGCACCAGCTGACCGCATCTGGGATTGGCAGCAAGATGACGAGTTTGTTCCCAATCCCCATGACTTTGATGGAGGACAAAGTGGAATACGGCCATCATGTACACTTGGGAACAATCCCACTGAACTGGAATGCTTTCAGTTGTTCTTCGATGAACCCCTGATGGACATTATTGTCAGGGAAAGCAATACATACTATGAGTACACCATGGCAAACACTATTGTCACCAAGATCACGCCTACACCAGTGGAAGGACACAACTGTGGCAGAGATGTATCTGTTCTTTGCCACAATAATGCTTATGCCACATGTGTATAAGCATAGTGTCAACACATACTGGGCGACAGACCGCCTGATTTCAACCCCTGCTTTCAGTGACATTATACCAGTGAATAGATTTGTGTTACTGTTATGTATGTTACACTTTTCAGACAAAACCAGGCCTGACAGAAGCGACAGGTTATATAAGATCAGACGTGTGTTTATGTACCCGAAACAAAAGTGCTGTATGTATTTTTATCCCTTCAGGAAGCTTGTTATTGATGAGTCTTTGATTTTGTTCAAAGGAAGACTCTCATTCAAGCAGTATATACCAAGCAAGAGGAAACGCTTTGGTATAAAGTTATTTGTTCTGTGTGATTGCAAAAGTGGTCTGGTTTTGGATATAATTGTGTACACTGGCAGTAAAACAATGGAAGATACCAGAAAGTTACTGGGTATCTCTGGTGATGTGGTTAGAACAATGATGGTAAGGGGCATATTTTATATACTGACAACTGGCACACAAGCCCTATACTCAGTGATTTCTTGCGAGTGAACATGGCAGATGTGTGTGGCACAGTGCGTAGAAATCATAAACAGTGCAGGTGTTTGTTGCCAATGACATCATGGCATTTCGGTGGCATGACAAACGTGATGTCACACTGCTGACATCAGTTCACCGACACGAAATGGTAGACACTTGCAAGCAGAATAGAGAGACCAATGAACCCATTGTAAAACCTGCAGCTGTGATGGATTACAACTTCAATATGCGCTTAGTGGACAAATGTGACATGCAGATTGGGTTTGCTGACTGTGTTTGCAAGAGTTATAAGTGGTACATAAAACTGTTTTTCCATCTTCTTGACATTTCCATGCTGAATGCTTATAATATATATAAGTTGAAGACCAAGAACAAACCCAAATATGGTGAATTTTGTTTGTCAGTCATCAGACAAATAATATTCAAGTACCAAGAAACAACACCTGCAATAGACCAGCGCCCACAAAATTATCAACACATGTCCTCTCGTCTGAGGCCTGGTGATCACTACCCCATACCACTGCCTGCTACTACTGCCAAGAAAAATGCTCAGAAGAGGTGTTTTGTCTGTGGACATACCACAAAACGCCCACAAAAACGCAGAGACACTCGTTTTATGTGTGAGGAGTGTAAGACACCATTGTGCTTATACCCATGTTTCAAAGAATTCCACAAGCTGCAGCAGTTCTAGAAAAGTGTCCAGTGATTGTACATATGCATATATATTATAAAACAATCGTAATAAACATTTGTTTACATTGTTTGTGTAAACAAGTTTTAGCAACATTATAATGGTACGAGTGTTTTTGTTATAATTGTGTTACATTCAACGAGTGTATATTTGACCATTGCACAATAATTTGGTCTCACAGGCCACAAATGTTATGTGAAAAAATAAAATAGTGAAAAAAACAAGAAACCATCGAATACAAGTAAATCAAAGTTTACCGGGTGAGCAGCAGTCGCCGCTGTTGCCGCTCGCAGATCAATTTCAGCAAACTTCAGGGCTCTATATCTCGGTAAGTACTGATGGGAAAATTTTTTTTTGGGACTAAAACAATCAGAAAAGTAATCTTAACATTTTCATAAGAAAAAATATTTTTTTTATTCGAATATTTTGCGACACCAGGAGACACTTCAGGATTGGGCCTTTCGACAGTCAAAGGGTTAATATTGCTCTCGGTGTCTACTTTTTTTATTATTATTATTTTCTTCTGAAATAGTAAAGAATCATTTTCTGAGGGTAATGTGACCAAAAGAATGAAATTTGATAGATAACTTAAAAGAATTACACAGATGTAAAGTTAGCAGTCTTGGCATAATTTATGCATTGGCGATTTTGCTCACTTTGACTCTTTCACTGTCGAGAGCCCTGCTCACAAACTTGTTCTCAGTGTTGAAAAAAAAAATTTTGCTATCAGTAGTTACTGAGATATAGAGGCGTGAAGTTGACAAAGTGAACCGCTTACGGCAACATCGGCGACTGCTGCTCACTCAGTAATATTATTTTTACTTTTATTCTATTTTTTCTTTTCTTTTGTAACATTTTATTTTTTCCAGTAACTTTTGTGGCCTGTGAGACCAATATAATGCATAATGTATGTATATATATCCACTCGTATATAACACAATAACCGCACACATATTATCATTATTGTTTATAAAACTTGTTTACACAAATCCACGCTGCCTTCCCCACACCCACACAGTCTTCCCCACTACCCATGCTAGTGGGGTTAGTTTGGGTTATCTTAGGTTCTCTACACATGCTGCTATGTATAATAATCTATGTAACTGTATTCATGTATACCTAAATAAACTTACACGCCATCTTCCCAACCACCCATGCTGTCTTCCCTACCCACACCATCTTCCCCACCATCCATGCTGCCTTCCCCACCATTCACGCTGTCTTCCCTTTTCACTATCAGTATCTGGTATCCTGGGCATTGCTTTCAGTCACAAACTCCTCAAAACCATGAAATTCATCTTCACTGACACTTCTATATGCGTTAGAACTATCACTTGGGAAGAAAAGAGTCCCAAATTTGCCGAGGAGTGAGGTACGTGTATTCCTTACCACTAGGCATGGTGAACAAGGCATACTGAATTGGCACTCCCACAATGCACTGCGGCCTCCCAGATTTTTTTTCATACTGCGTACACTGAGCACACAGACCCATTCTCTCACATGTGTGCCTACCAGCTTTTTCCCACCAGAATTTTGGCATAATATTACTGGGCCGACACTGGCTTACAAGCCATAATATTATGGGACAAAGTGAAAGGGTTAAACCAATTCTGTTGCTCCAGTCGAACAAATTCTTGGCTATTTTGCTAGTAGGCTTTCGGTTCTATTACTCTAGTACAAGAAACAACCCATTCAGCTATTTCAGCTATCCTATACAATTCATAGAAGTTGGTAATTTGGCCAATTTTCCTCAGAATTAAAAAATCAGTTAAAGAGTCCAGAATAAACAGTGTAGACATTCCTGACACTAAAGAAATATTTCCTCTGTTAATCAGTCATTTCCCCAGGCATCTTCCGTATTACACTAACCTTCCAGTTTGATTTATTAATCACACAAAAATAATAATTAAAAGCCCATAAAGCAGACTGGGAGTGTATGGAGGGGGGGCTTACCTGTCCTCAGGAAAATCAGCAAAAATTGAATATTTCTGCTACTTTGAGCTTATTTTCTAGCTACTTTCATTCCTGAAACTAATGAAAATTATTTCTGTTTCAGTGGTATGTATTCCATTCTATTAAATGTTACTAAGACACAGCCAATGAAACCACAAAAACCATCTGAGAAAACATCTCAGTTGCTATTTTAACCCTTTCAGGGTCTGTCCTGTAGATCTATGGCTTCACGTTCAGTGTCCAAACCGTAGATCTATGCCAGAATTCTAGTGCCGTCAAATTTAGCGCAAAAACGCTCATAATCCTACATGTGAGAGAACGGGTCTGCGTGGTGGATGTGCACCATAAACAAAAAATTAGGCGCCCGCATAGCATTGTGGGAACGCCAGCTCAGTTACCCTTGTTCACCATGCCTCGTCGCAAGGCAGCTCTCACTCCAAGGAAAACTGGGACTCTCCTCTTCCTGTCTGATAGTTCTGACACTGATGGAAGTGGAAATGAAGACGAATTCTTTGGCTTTGATCAGTTAGTGACCGAAAGGAATGACCAGGATATCGATAATAGCGCAGAAAATCCTGACAATCCTCAACCTTCTACCTCTGGTGTGGGCACTCCTCAGTCACGGTCAGTTGTACCTCAACGCAAGAGAAAACTATTATTTTCGCGTGGCCAGGCCTCTGACTTCAGTAATGATGATGATAGTGATGTGGATTGTGATTTTATTGCTCTTGACGATCATTCGAGTAGCGATAGTGAGGAAACATATTCACCAGTGAAGCATCGGTATGTACGCCGCCGCATGCGCTTGGGTAGTGTACCCTATGCAGTGCCCAGGGGACGGAGTACATCCTGGAGTACATCCCGTGGCCCTACACCAGGAATAGACAGTGAAAGTGAGGATGATGTGGCTACACTTGGCATGGATAGACCACAGGCATCAGTAGATGGTGGTAGTGGTGATAGTAGTGCCACGGCCATGTGTGACTCACCAGCCCAGGCTGGGACCCACGCTGCTGACTCCGCAGTTCAAGGACAAAGCGGAGCGTCAGCCACCAGCCCACCACAACTACCCGCACAACCAACCTATGATGCCCAGTATCCACCAGCAAACTGTATCTGGGATTGGCAGCAAAATCCCAATTTTGTTCCCAAGCCCCACCACTTTGATGACTCTCAAAGTGGAATTCTACCTACTTGTTCCCTTGGAAACACGGCCAATGAACTGGAATTTTTTGAAATATTCTTTGACCAGCCCTTGATGGAAACTATTGTCAGGGAAAGTAACAAGTATTTTGAGTACACCATGGCAAATACGATGATATCACCACAGTCAAGACTACACCGGTGGAAAGAGACGACTGTTGCAGAAATGTATTTGCTTTTTGCAACAATAATGCTTATGTCTCATGTCTATAAGCATAATATAAAAGCATACTGGTCCACAGATCGGCTAATTTCTACCCCGGTCTTCAGTGAAATCATCCCAGTGAACAGGTTTATCTTACTGTTACGTATGTTGCACTTCTCTGACAAAACCGGGCCTAACAGAAGTGACAGGTTATACAAGATTAGAAATGTTTTTATGTATCTCAAACAAAAGTTCAGCATGTACTTTTATCCATTCAAGAATCTTGTAATTGATGAGTCTTTGATTTTGTTCAAAGGTAGGCTGTCATTCAAGCAGTATATACCGAGCAACAGGAAACGCTTTGGTATAAAACTGTTTGTACTCTGTGACTGTGACAGTGGCCTGGTATTGGATATTGTTGTATACACGGGAAGTAAAACATTGAAAGATACCAAGATGTTATTGGGTATCTCAGGTGACGTAGTGAGAAGCATGATGGCACCTTATCTTGGTAAGGGGCATACATTGTATACCGATAACTGGTACACAAGCCCTTTACTCAGTGATTTCTTGCTAGTGAACAAGACAGATGTGTGTGACACAGTGCATTCTAATCGTAAACGTATGCCCAGGCTCAACGCAGGTGCTCATGGTGATGACGTCCAGGTGTTTACTGCCAATGACATCATGGCATTACGGTGGCATGACAAACGAGATGTCACATTGTTGACAACCATTCACCGTAACGAAATGCAAGACAGTGGCAAAGTTGATCGAGTGACTAATGAACGTATTCGAAAACCAGTGTCAGTGATTGATTATACACAAAACATGCGCTTGGTTGACAAATGACATGCAGATTGGCTTTGTTGATTGTGTTCGTAAAAGTTACAAGTGGTACATGAAACTTTTCTTCCATCTCATGGACATTTCAATGCTCAATGCATATAATATGTACCAGATGAAGACTGGCAACAGACCTCTGTATGGTGAATTTTGTTTGTCTGTTGTCAGACAACTCGTAATGAAGTACCAGGTAACAGCACCTGCTATACAACAAGGTCCTCGAATTCCTGAGAATATACCCAAGCGTTTGAGGAGGGAAGGTGATCATTTCATAATACAGCTTCCTTCAACTCAAAAGAAATTTGCTCAGAAGAGATGTGTTGTCTGTGCACAAACAAAATGACGGCAACAAAGACGCAAAGACACTCGGTTTATGTGTGAGGAATGTAAGGTGCCTCTGTGCATGGTGCCTTGTTTCAAGGAGTTCCACAAGCTCCAGCAGTTCTAAAACCATGTCCAGTGATTGTAAATATGTAAATATATGATAGAACATTAGAATTATACAAGATTTGTGCATGTTTATTGTAATAAACAAAAGTGGTAAACAATAATATGATAACTTTAGTGCAGTTATTGTGTTCAATACAGTGAGTTTATATATATACAGTATTGGTCTCTGAGGCCCCAAATGTTAGTAGGAAAAGAAAAAAAAAATAGAAAAAAAACTACAAAAAACGTTAAATAAAGTAATGAGCGTATGTGGAAATCGTCGATGTTGCCGCCACCAGGTCATTTTGGGTCAACTTCTCGGCACTGTATCTCAGTAAGTACTGATCAGAATTTTTTTTTTTTGTCATATTACCTTCACAAAAATGTACTCTTTAATTCTGTAAGAAAAAAAATCTTTTTTTTTTTTTCAAAATTTCTTGGACACTGGAGCACCACTTCAGATTTTGGCCTTGGACCCTGAAGGGGTTAAACCATATACAAACTTTGCTTTTCCCATCATGCACCGCATGTGGCGCAATTTTTTTTATATACTGTGCGCACTCACCACACAGACCTATTCTCTCATATCTAGGCCAAAATTTACCACTCACAGCTTACCTGAGTGAGCTGAGCTCATGGTGCAGAACTAGACAAGGACCCTTGGCATCAATGATGTAGTTCTATGTGATGGCCACTAAAAGGGTTAAACTTCTTACCACTTCCAGCATCATGCACATTCCTCTTGGGTACCATGCTTACTTTTGAGACATAAGCTATGATGATAAGATAAAAAATCAGTTCACTAACATGTAGCTGAGTATGATATGGGATGCTTATGCATGGAGCACTAAGATGTGAGAAGTTGTATACATTATGTGCAAGTAGGCCTTCCCTGCAAAGGCAGTGGCCTGACTTATAGGCTGGCTGCTGGCTGTTTGTGAAATGGAGGGGAAAGTTCCTGTGCTGCTTTTTATTTCCCCCCTACAGTTGAACCACCATAAATGAACTTCATGGAATTTGATCAAGAAAATGTCACAATTATTCAACCATCATATAGCAAAAACATCATAACAGATCATGTCTTAATCAGCAGTTTACTGTTAATCACTATTTGTCAATAGAAAAATGCCTGTTTTGTGTTAGTTATTTGTGTGTGTGTGTGCACATGCACATCTCATGTGGCTTCACATATACAGTAGGGCTCCACTTTACGGCGTTTTGCCTTATGGCATTCCGCTAATACGGCAATTTCAAATTATGACCAAAACTCGCTACATGGCAACCTGTCTTTCTTATATGGTGCACCTCACCTGGTTTGTTTACATTTTCTGTAAGCACCTCTCTCTATTATGTCTGGAAACTTTCCAAAATTTCAAGTGTTTTAAAGTTATTACATATTTTATATGTACTCTGATAATTATGCTTATGTGTACCTGTACCTAAATATACTTACACACTGCTGTCGTGCAGGTACACATTAAAATCATTAAGAGTCTCTCTACTCTGGTCACCATATTAATAATAATAATAATCTCTTGGGCGCATTAAGTGTTGTATATTATGTTAATATAGATATTTCCATTAATCCATCTATATTTTTTTTTTTCAAAATTATATAATAAACACTCTACGTAACATATAAACATGATAAATACACCCCACAGTAGAATAAATTAACATAAATATGAGATATGGTAGCCAGGCGACTTGTAGGAGGGACGGCAAGAATAAAGTTTTCTCTAGTCCAACACCAGAGAAAATGTGTTCACTATATAATATTACTGGGGGGTAGCTAGAAAATTACAGTGGACCCCCGGTTAACGATATTTTTTCACTCCAGAAGTATGTTCAGGTGCCAGTACTGACCGAATTTGTTCCCATAAGGAATATTGTGAAGTAGATTAGTCCATTTCAGACCCCCAAACATACACGTACAAACGCACTTACATAAATACACTTACATAATTGGTCGCATTCGGAGGTGATCGTTATGCGGGGGTCCACTGTATTACTTTCGTATTCCTTCACTCAGAGCATCATTTCTTCTAAAAATGGTATTACATGAGAATGGGAGTGTCCCACTTTATTTATTCTACTGTATCAACATGGAGACATCTTGTACATCATGTAAAGTGTTTGTATTATGGTATAAGATTCACAGACATGGGAATGAATGTGTATTAACCAAAAGCAGAGATGTCTATTTGTTTACATGTAGGTAGGGTGGACTGCCTTGGCTGGCTACCATACTCCCCACACCTTACTTCCTACAAATAAATATGACTCACTTCTCACCCTACATTAAGACTACAAATACATATTTTAAGGTAATTAATGAATGTACTGTGTATGTATTTTATTGATCTAAGACTCATTAACCCTTAAACTGTCCAAACGTAGATCTGCGTTTACATGTACGTGTAGCACTCCGACCTTGATTTTTCCCTATTTGAAAGCGTGTAAAAAAAAAAAGATCTACATTCGGAGTGCTATGCGAGCAAACATAAATCAACGCTTGGACAGGTTAGGGGTTAAATGTTGTATATTACGTGTGGGTGGGGTGGGGTGGGCTGCCCTGGCTGGTTACCATACTTCCCACACCTGACTTCCTACAAATAAATACGACTCACCTATCACCCTACATTAAGACTTCAAATATTTTAAGGTAAGTAATGGGTGTACTGTGTGTGTATTTTACTTTTTATTGTGTTTTTTAATGCCTTAGTTCTATTAATAACTTTATATAATTTGTGTAAACTTGTTGTCTGGCATTTATAAGTGGAAAGGAAATGGCGTTGCGCTTTAAGGCGGTAGCCTGGAACCTAACCTGCCATATAAGTGGGGCCCTACTGTATGCAGCAACCCTATTTCTATAAAAAAAAAATTGCAATTGAAGAGTGTGGCTGCTCAGCTTTTTCTTTCATATGTGATTGGTCAAATACAGCACCACTTGATATTTAAGCAATATCACATTAAATATCTAAACTAATGTAGTGTGTTGAAGGCAGTGGTGAGTAAGAGATGCTGTTGTGTCATGTCATGCACCTCGCCCACTAAACACATCCAAGACTCTTGAGCCCCTGTTCTCTCCCACCTTTACTAACACTGAAGAAGTGAAGGAAGCAGTGGGTGATGCAAGCACCAGTCCAGGACCCCTCTGGGGTCCCAGCCAACTCACCTTCCTGTCTTTTTTCCTCAGCCAGGGCTGGGGCCTCTTTCCATGGCTCCCAAACTACCCACCCACCACCATGCCTCACCAGCGGCATTCCTCTTCTTTCCTAGTGAGCCAGCACCTCACACTCTAACATGATATAAATAATAAATCTACAGCTCTTGACCAATCTGAGATTGTCATACATGGCATAAAAATACACAAAATATGAATGCATGCTGTAAAAAACTAAGTAACAAAAAATAATACTATATGGAAGTGGCAGAATCTGAGAACATGTCTTTATCAGTTACATGTTATAATGCGTTCACTTTATGCAATTTTGCTCTGTGCACCATTGGCCAGGAACATATGTATTGCATGAAGCAAGGGATGGGTGTGTGTGTGTGGGAGATGGTCAGTATGTTAAAAATTATAATTTTTATATATTTATATTTTTCTTCTTTCTTTATACTTTTATATTTATTTATTAGACATGCTTTTGACTATTGCAAACAAATCCCACATTATTGTTAAAAACAAGAGTGCAGGGTATTTTAATTATTATAAAGCAACAAACTTATTTGTGAGTGGGTGTTCAGTTGAAGAATGCTTATGGTCTATTCATATCTTTAACTCTGGGCAGCAGATGGCAGTGTTCATCAAACTGAAAATTCACTTTTTGGTTTGTGAGACATTGTCACACAGCAGGATATGTGCAAAATGATTTTTGGCAGCCAGAATGAAATCTTGGTTTCCATTGTCAAAGATACACATTCATTGGTTTGAAAATGAGATTTTGGTAATTTTTTTCTAAGGATTAAAAATGCTGTTTTTTATGTGAGACAGCCAAACATATGAAATTTAGAAATGCACTCAATACAGAAATAACAGGATTTCAGGAAACAGTGAGTCAGTCTAAATGGAGACGAAAGTGCCAGAGTCTGGGGCAAGCAGGTGAGACGCTCACTCAAATGATTGGATGGTGCATAAGGAAGTTTGTGATTGGCTGTTGCTGTATACTAATTTTCTGTCAGCTCTGACTGTTTAAAATATTATTCAGTATTTTTTCCTTTAATTGCATTTTTGTTGTGCAATATTTAGGCAACTAGTAAAACAATAGAGAGGTCCCTTGCACATACCTAGAAACATGGTATTCTTTGATTGTGAAAATGCTAATAAACTTACGGTGACCTAGTGAACATACGAAGATTTGCTGATTATTGTGCTTGTGTGTGTATGCTTAAACACTACTTGTATATAAATACCTATTCTATTAATAATTTGTCATTTTTTTTTTTAAATTTCCAGTAGATGTAAGCATACAACCTCCTCTTGGAAGCCATTTATGTGTGAGTTTTTCTTTTATATTAAACCATATCAAGCTGCTTTCAGGGTTTGACATTTCTCATGTAAACACAGCTTTTAAACAAATCAGTTAACAGTTTAAAATAGTCAGTGGCATAACCAGGATTTCTGTCTGGAGGCTTAAGCCAGAATTTCAATTTGGGAGGGGGTTAAAAAATGTTGAAAAAAATCTTAAATTGTTTTTAAACACATGTTTTTCATTATGTATATGATATTTCATAAACTGTCATGCTTTCATGGTCACTGGACAGTATAACAGAGCAAAAATTATTATAACAAAAAATCTGGTAGGTACTGTGGTAATGATTAAAGTACAGTATCATGATTATTGTAACATCACAATTAAAATACTGTATTGTATAAAAGATACAAATATAAATACAGTATTGTACATTATTCATTCAGGATTAAGTTAATATAAAGTTTGATGATCATGGACTTTTATACTTTCTCTGGCTAATAGGACTGTTTAACCATATTGCTGGCTTGGGTAATTTTTTCTTTACTCTTATGATAATTATTAGTACAGTACTGTATTTAACAATTTTGTTGTTATTGTTTTCAGTGAATTATGACATGACTAGCCTTGCTCATGAGAATATTAACAGAATCAATGGAATAAATAATTTATGTATGACATTAAGACTTATTGTGTTTTACTAATAAAATTAATCAAGTACTGTACAGTAATTACCAACAGTGCCCATTTTTGCTATGTATTTGGCTAAGTATTTGCATTTTCCAATATAAGTATAACCTGGCAATGCAAGAGTACCTGAAAAGTCAGAATAAACACTGGGATATTCCTAAATTTCACTACTTAAAATTAATACACTACATTATCACATAATATAATACTGGTTCTCATTAAAAATATTAAGTTTTCTATCATAATATACACCTCCTTGACTCTTGCTTTTACTAATGTGCTTCCAGCAACTATTTTATGACCTTTATCTCCTGCAGTACATGTGTATTTCTTATTGCCATTCTTTTACATTTAATTACTTCCTTGCAAGGCTTTTTTTTTTTAGTATTTAAAACCCCCATTATACTATTATTAATAAGTTAACACACTGCCAGAGTTGAGGGTACATATTTATTCTGTACCAGTTAAACAAGGCAAAAACATGTAGTGTACTGTATTCATTTTATAGTTTGTGTATTGCAAATTTCATTGTTAGAATGTTCATTAATACCAGTTTATTAGCATTCAAAACGCAGTATCAGTAGGCCTACATATATTTTACTCTGAATGCAGGTTCTTAGCAAAATATTAGTAGGCCTACATATGCTTCACTATGCAACAAGTTCAGCCACTTTGTAACTTAAAGCCACAAGACTCTGTTAATCATTAATTAATACATAAAAAGCTCACATACAAAATACAGTTTTCTGACTTTAATAAAAGCATTAATATGAGTTATAAAAGTTTTTGGTATCAAAATAAAAGCAAGCAATATTTATTTATATAGAAAAAACTGGAGCTTAAATTTGGTGTGCAGATCATGGAAAAGTATTCCATGCAGAATATGAGGCATTACCAGATCTTTTGGGTGTATGGAAGTTAAAAATATGCCCTCTCTGCCTACCCCATACAATGCTGCTGCTGCAGTTTAGTGTTCCCTCTGTTGTCACTCATTGTTTTGAATAGGTGTTGTGGATATGGATGACACCAGCATGAAGTTGGCTAGGTCAGATTGCTGCCCTACCAGCTATGGTGAAATATTGTGGCACTTCATGTTGTAGAATTGGCTATAAAAGAAAAAATGTACCTAATAGGCTAGTAGTCAGGTGCCAGTGGTTAGCCAGGGTGTGCCAGAGCCCAGCTTGGCTGAGGAGCCCACTGTCTGCTGGCCCAGACAAGCTACTAAAGTGCCACTCTCTCTTGTTGCAGGGTCACCCACCTCCTCTTGTCCTTAGCGAGCAGCTGCTGGGCCATGGGCTGAAATGTCCTATCTGCCAGAAGGAATTCAAAGTACTGGGCTCTCTCAGGCGGCACTACCGCAGCCACATAAACTTTAAACCTTACATATGTGATCTTTGCGGAAAAAGATTCACTTTGAATCAGTACTTAATAGAGCACAGACGGACACACACCGGTGAGCGACCATATAAATGTCATGTGTGTGGCAAGAGCTTTGCTCAAACAGGCACACTCTACCACCATGTGCGCAATGTTCACCAAGTGAGCTGGACTGAAAAACAACAGGACAAGAGCTAGGGGGTGCAGTGTTTGAAGTGGTAGACTGTGTATTTTATAAGCATGGAACATATGACTTATACTCCTTACAAGCAAATCAAATCAGGGACATTGTTATTCTAAACACACCGTATGCCTTAAATGCATAATGACTTAAATTTTAATGTTGTGATGTCAAAACTCTTTGTGTCACTTATAGTTTCAACTGTTTACACTGCTTGTAAGGTTGATGTGTGAAGGAGTTTTTTGAGGAACTTCTTGTATACAGTGTAAATTTTATAAGTGCTGTATTATTTTACATATTCTATAATATTGCTTTAATAAACTTTAGTCTCAAATTTTATTCTCAAAATATGTATATGTTGGATTTGTGGCTTAATCTACTTAATCACCAAAGTCATTATTTTAGAGTACAGTACAGGTTTATTTGAATAAATCGTACTAAATACTTAATTTGCAGTGCATCACAACTTGGTCACAAACACTTACAAGTTTGTATGTATAATCATAATTTATTTGATAATGACGTAACTGTAAGAAGTGCACAATAAATGAATGAAAACCTGAGTGTTTTTTTAGTAGAGAATCCTTGTAAAAAGAAAAAAAAGACATTTTTACTCATGCTTTTTAGAAAACTGTTAAATACATTGCTTATTTTGTACAGTCAGATTAATTGACCAAAAGACAATACTTAATATGGATTTTCTTAGGAAAGACATGGGAAAACTTAGAGCTGAAATAAATAATTTATTTTTTGATTATATGCAGTGGATTTCATTCAGTTTTATTACTGGTTAGTTGCATATATTCCTTTCTTTTACTGATGTCAGCCATTATTAAAGACATACGAATTCCAAATTGCCAAGCCTTGACTCTAGACTTGAAAGACTGACAATACTGTGCTCAGTTATAACCACATGTATTTACTTATACACACACAGTGCACAAACTATATAGGCACTGCATACTATACAGAACAAAGGATACAAACATGCAAGCATACATATGTGTATATGTATATTAAAATAACTCGCAAAGAAAATAGTTAATTATAGTTTTGGAATTTGCTTGTAATATTATGGACCTTATCAAAGTCTATTTTCACAGTGTAAAAAACAGTTCTGTATTTTCTTTGTGAGATAATGTAAATAAATACATAGTACTGTATACAATATCTCTAAAAAAGGCCCTTGGAAAAAGTTGAATACTATATAGTCTGTATACATGTGTACATGCCATTATAGGTATATATTTGTATGTATACAGTTAAATGTTACCTTTGGCAGGGATATTTTCTTCTAACATTATTAATTTTTAATTTCTTGATATTTGTTTACGTTTCCCCATGTGATGAACATTATCTTGCTTTTATATATAGTCCTAGTATATTTATAGATTATTAAATGGCTGCTTTATAAAAATATACATATGTTGAGCCATGTCTTATATCCAAGCCATATATTTTCCAATTTGACTCCATTTTAAGTGAAAAATTTGTAGATCATTGTAAAATCTAACATAATCTTAGTGGTTATGGTATTAAGTCTTGGCTTAAAGGCATGGGACAAGTGGTGAAGGTCATACGAAATTATATTCCTTGCTGTTGGGATGCATGAGGAATTTTTTATCATACTGTGGGAAAGTGTCTGATCCAAATCTCCCCTTGTTTCAGAAGGACTTGTCATCAAAGTCATCCAAGTTGAAAAGGGAGGACTCATCTATGCTGAGCCCTCAAAGTCATGGCAGCATGCCCCCTCACCATCCAACTCCTCCAATCTCTGGCTCCATGCTGCTACCACCAGGACCACTTTGGCCACAAGATAGCAATGTTAATATTGAGGAGATTCTACCCTGCCCCATCTGTGGTAAGAAATTCCCTAAGAAAAGAAAGTCAAATTTACAAGTGCATCTAAGAACTCATACTGGAGAGAGACCATTTAAGTGTCAACAGTGTGGCCGAGGTTTCAAACAGAAAGCACACCTTGAGAAACATCTTGAAAAGTCCTGCCATGTAATGTCAGAGTACGTGCCTTATCCATTTTTTCCCAAGATCTGAGTGCTGGGCAGTGTCTGCACACTCAATACCATGACCCAAAAGGCTCATGCTCACTTTGGCTTAGTGACTCTACCTCAGTCCTGCGTCAACAAATTTTAGGCCTGTGCCAGAAAGGCAGTGAATCCACCCAGTCGTGCCTCACCAGACCTTGGCCCTATGCCAGAGGGCAATGACTGCATCCCGGCTGAGCATATGCATTACTCCTTAACTATTAACAATGTGATGTTGTCTGTGACAGTGACAAAGTTGCCTGCATTAAAACAGTTGAAAAATTGTCATAGACTGAAAAAAAAATATGGCTTTAAACTGCTCATTTGTAGAGCATCCTGTGAATCTCATGTTTGAGATATGAATGCATAATTATAAGTAATAAATATGACTATTTGAACTTTTTATTGCTACATTATCAACACGGGTACAACCGTCCGATATTAGTTTTGTATTCACATATATGTACAATTATAAATGAACTTGGCCGTTTTTGAGTTCTACAGTACTGTACTGTAGCTGAGTGCAGCTTTCACACATGTACAGTATCTGATGTATATACAGCATCATCCTTGTATAGAGAGCATTAAAACATAAACTCTTGATCTTGTCTCCTAGTTTCAAATTAGTGCCCTGCAATGGTTCATCACATCCCTCCACATTTTATATTCCAGATTACTATATTTACTGTACCATATGTAAATAATTATACACAGGTATATATGTATGTATGTATGTATGTATGTATATATATATATATATATATATATATATATATATATATATATATATATATATATATATATATATATATATAAATATATGCATGCATGCATGCATGCATACATACATACATACATACATACATACACACACATATATATGTATATCAAATTTTATATGCAGTATATTATTAAGAATTAAAAATGTAACTATAAAAAAAATATTTTTAGTTAAAAATATATTAGATATATGTATAGCTTCAGCCTGTCTGAAGAACAGTTTAAATATTTAATGATTTATTAAATGTTATAACTGGGCATTCACTGATTACTCAAAGCCATTGGGCTTCATTCTTATGCTTCCATTAAGATAATCTTTTTTAAATGCTCTCTTTTATCTTATCAGGTAGTTATGAAGAATTGATTCCGGTTATTAATATCACTTCTGCTCATAACTCAATCTTGTGTTACTGTCCATCTCAGTTATGTAATTAATTTAGATTATTGTTCTGAAACTATGAAATTATTATTAAAAAGCAAGTAGAGTTCAATCCATGTGGATAATTGAGCACTGCTTCAAATAATGAAAGAAACTGTACTTTTATTCTGAGATTATTAATCCATGTATCTTTCTGATTACCTTAAACTTTTTCATTTCATAACAATCTTCAATCCTTAGTTATCTTAAAGTCATATCCCACATTGTTCAATAAATTTATTCACTGTTTATTAAATTTATTCACTGTTTATTAAATTTATCAACACAAAAATTCCTTGAATGATTGGACCCATGAGAGAGACTGCAGATAGTGAGGGATGACATAACACCTTAACTATGGTAAAAATTGATTTAAAACATTTTAACAGTATTTATGTAAAAAAAAGCATTCTTCAATATATTTTTTATTATTTTTACATTGTATTACTAGCATTAAACCCTCGATTTAAGAAACTTAAGAATTTTAAAATAATATCTACTGGACGAGTTGGTTTGGGAACAACAGACAAAGTCCGTTGTTTACAAAATTGTTCATTATTGTCATGATCATGGTAAAACTATCTTATCTAACCACTACAATCGCCACTACCAGCTACCTGCTTTCCCCATTAATCCGTTAAATCAAGGGTTCACATATATGTACTCACGTAGGTGGTGCTAAACCCATTGGGGTTATACAGTGCTTGGGGAATGAGAGATAAGAAGGTTTGGTTTAAAAAAAAAAAAGAAAGGGTAAAGCAGCTCTGGCTTTTTGGACCGAGTCGTTCAGCAGCATCAAGGCCCTTCACCCCCCCCTCCTCTCCTGATAGTGTTCTAACTTACTGTTTACCAAAGTTCAAATGATGAGTACACCCTTGCCATTGGCAACACCTCATATCCAACCTGCCATAATGCATCATTGCTTCCTTCATAAATGTTTCCTAACTTTTAACTTGATACATGTTTTATAAAAATTTTCCCATTTTATTAGGGATTATTTACCGGGATGAAACCTTTCATTCAGCAGTCAAAATACAATTTTCCTTTGCACCTTCAGCACTTCTTTCAAAATAAAAATTTTCTCAACTAGTCTTTTTATTTAATGTTATGATGTAACTTTTAGCTCTAATCAGATTTCATAAAATATATTTTACCATGTTAGTATCACTAAATTATTTCTTCAATTTGTGGAAAAAAAAATCTGTTTCCCAACAGCAAGCTCCCAGAGTTTTCCATTTATTTTTTTTTTAGGGTCTTGTTTATATTTCCCATCCAATAAAATAAATTATATACTGTACTAATATTAATTGTAGAACAGGTTTAATTTGATAAAATTATTGAATAGGACAGTGACATAATTTAATTATATATTTTTATATACTTGCAGGAGAACAGTTTGGTTATAACCAGTCTGGTGTTTTTGTATAAACAGACCAGTGTGTAATGTGCATATTACAGTACATGCATATCTGTTACATAGATCTGAAAGACCAACTTCAACCCATCATATTATAATCATCCCATTATTGTTTAATTAGATATTTACATTAATACTTAGAATACACGACAACCAACTAACCAATCTATGTTAAAGAATAAAAAAAATTAAAGGATTGTTCATATTGTACTTACCTCATGGTTCACTTAGGTATGAAACTTAATCTTTATCGAACAATATAAGTATCATTATAGGATGATCTGCATTTAAAACTTTGCTTAACTTTGTGTAAATTTATATCATAATTCTGTATGGATTTTAGTTCTTACGGCTAAACCATACTTACCAAAGTACATGTGATATTGATTTAAAGTTGATCATGTACAGAATTAGCAGTAGAATTATTGTTAGAGTCTTCATTTACTACATCAAATTCTTTCCTTATATATGAATGTATGGTATTGTATATCTGTATAATCAACTCTGTAAAAACTAAATTTTTAAAAGATCAATGCAAACATGGCTCGAGAAGTGAGCATGTATGTTTTTTACAGAGTTTGTTTTCACGTACACACACCCACATGCATGCACACACACATGCACACACAAACATTCACACACACGCACTCACACATGCATACATACACACACACACACACACACATACGTGCGCACGCACACACACACATGCACACACACGCACACATGCACACGCACACACGTGCACACGTGCACACACACACACACACACACACACACACACACACACACACACACACACACACACACACACACACACACACACACACAAACCTCTTTCACCAAGGCAGGGTGACCCAGAGAAGAAAACACAACCACTCAGTCACCATTGTATTACACACTAATCATATGGGAAATATTGTACATTTGAGTTATTCCCCCCCATTCAACAGTTCAGAAGTAACATATACATTTTCAGTCTACTAGAGAGCATTCTCATGTACTGGTAAACTGACTGAGAGGATACACTTATATATGCAAACATGTGAGGTGCACATGAATGATGGAGTACTGAAGCCAGCTTACTGACCCACCAAACAGAGCCTACTGACCCAACAAGCAAAGCCTACTGAACCAACAAGCAAAGCCTACTGACCCACTGAGCAGAGCCTACTGACCCACCAAGCAGATCATACTGACCCACCAAGCAGAGCCTACTGACCCACACCAAGCAGATCATACTGACCCACACCAAGCAGATCATACTGACCCACCAAGCAGATCATAGTGACCCATACCAAGCAGATTATACTGACCCACCAAGCAGAGCCTACTGACCCACACCAAGCAGATCATAGTGACCCACCAAGCAGATCATACTGACCCACCAAGCAGATCATAATGACCCACCAAGTAGATCATACTGACCCACCAAGCAGAGCCTACTGACCCACATCAAGCAGAGCATACTGACCCACACCAAGCAGAGCATACTGACTCACACCAAGCAGAGCATGCTAACTCACACCAAGCAGATCATACTGACCCACCACGCAGAGCATACTGATCCACACAAAGCAGAGCATACTGACCCACAACAAGCAGATCATACCCATCAAGCAGAGCCTACTGACCCACCAAGCAGATCATACTGACCCACCAAGCAGAGCATACTGACCTACACCAAGCAGAGCATACTGATACACACCAAGTAGAGCATATTGACCCACACCAAGCAGAGCATACTGACCCACCAAGCAGAGCGTACTGGCCCACACCAAGCAGAGCATACTGACCCACACCAAGCAGAACCTATTGACCTACACCAAGCAGAGCATACTGACCCACACCAAGCAGAGCATACTGACCTACACCAAGCAGAGCATACTGACCCACACCAAGCAGAGCATACTGACCCACACCAAGCAGAGCATACTGACCTACACCAAGCAGAGCATACTGACCTACACCAAGCAGAGCATACTGACCTACACCAAGCAGAGCATACTGACCTACACCAAGCAAAGCATATTGACCCACACCAAGCAGAGCATACTGACTTACACCAAGCAAAGCATACTGATCCACACCAAGCAGAGCATACTGACCCACACCAAGCAGAGCATATTGACCCACACCAAGCAGAGCATATTGACCCACATTAAGCAGAGCATACTGACCCACACCAAGCAGAGCATATTGACCCACACCAAGCAGAGCATAATGACCCACATTAAGCAGAGCATACTGACCCACACCAAGCAGAGCATACTGACCCACACCAAGCAGAGCATACTGACCCACACCAAGCAAATCATACTGACCCACCAAGCAGAGCATACTGACCCACACCAAGCAAATCATACTGACCCACACCAAGCAGAGCATACCGACCCACACCAAGCAAAGCATACTGACCCACACCAAGCAGAGCATACTGACCCACACCAAGCAAAGCATACTGACCCACGCCAAGCAAATCATATTGACTCACCAAGCAGATGATACTGACCCACACCAAGCAGATGATACTGACCCACACCAAGCAGATGATACTGACCCACCAAGCAGAGCAATCTGACTTACACCAAGCAGAGCATACTGACCCACCAAGTAGAGCATACTGACCCCCACCAAGCATAGCATAGTGACCCACACCAAGCAGATCATACTGACCCACCAAGCAGATCATACTAACCCATACCAAGCAGATCATACTGACCCACCAAGCAAAGCATAATGACCCACACCAAGCAGAGCATACTGACCCACACCAAGTAGATCTTACTGACTCGCACCAAGTAAAGCATACTGACCTACACCAAGCAGGTTTCTTGAGAACACAACCAATGTTTAGTATTTTTCCAACCAATATTAAGGTTACCCAAACTGTTAATTTTGCTAACTATAGTAAATGAGTACTTTTCCCCCATTTCCTTTAGTACTACAATTAAAATCAGCTGCACAAGGGATGGATGGTCAAACATAATATTTATGGAGGCCTCTGACTTAACATTTTCGTTGGCCATTTATCTTCCTTAACAGCTTGTCAAATTTGAGAAGAATAGTATTCAATAAAGATTCAACATTCTCATTCATAGTGTTGAAATTAGCACAATAGTTAATAATAATAACAATAATAATAACAATAGTTAATAATAATAATGACTTATTCCTTAAGCTTCCTCTTCTGTGTGTTGTTACATCCAATCAGAACTTTAGCATCATTAAAATTAACTTTATGATTTTCTGTACTTAGTATCAAAATACATGGTTGGTGTGGGCCAGAAGGCTGGCTTAGCTGCTGCTGTTTCACTGTGCACCTAACATCTCTGCATATATAAGGGCATCCTCTCAACTAGTTTAGCAGTGACAGAGGAGGAAGGGTCTCTAGTAGACCAAAAATATGTTTGTGTATTATTGAATGCGGGTTGCTCTAAAATAAATGAATCTATATTATATGTGTGCATGTGTGTGTATGTATGTATGTATATACAAGAGTGTGTGTACATATATGTCGTGCCGAATAGGTAAAACTGGTCAATTAGCAAGAACTCCTTTAAAATTAAGTCCTTTCTAAAATTTTCTCTTATATGTTTAAATATATATTTTTTCATTTCTGTTAATGTAAAAATTAATAATTTTGTACCAAAAGAACCTTAGAAAACTTACATAACCTTATTATAATGAGTGCAATTTAATTTAGCCTAATCCAACTAAATATATTTTAGATAAGTTTACAGTAATTTAATAAACACAATGAAATATATTTTTTTGTTAGGTTTAGAATGATTTTTGCAAAATTATTGTATACACAAATTTTCGCTTGCCTTATTCGGCAAGAAGAACGTTGCTATTTAAGCCAAAATTGCAAGTTTTACCTATTCAGCACAACATATGTATGTGTATTATATATATATATATATATATATATATATATATATATATATATATATATATATATATATATATATATATATATATATATATATATATATATATTTAATTTTTTTTTTTTTTTTTTTAACACGCTGGCCATCTCCCACCAAGGCAGGGTGACCCTAAAAAGAAATAGACTCTTTCACCATCATTCACACATAATCACTGTCATTGCAGAGGCACACAAATATGACAGTTCAGATGTCACTCCAAACAGCAAACATCCCAAACCCCTCCTTTAAAGTGTAGGCATTGTACTTCCCATCTCCAGGATGCATTCTGACTAACCGGTCTCCCTGAATCCCTTCACAAAATATTACCCTGCTGACACTCCAATAGCTCATCAAGTTCCAAAACCCATTTGTGTCTATTCACTCCTATCTAGCATGCTTACACATGCCTGCTGTGTATCCAAGCCCCTTGTACACAAAACCTCTTTTACCCTCTCCCTCCATCTTTTCCCGGGATGATCCCTCCCCCTCCTCTCCTCCACTACAGATTTATGCACCCTCAAAGTCATCCTATTTTTCTCCATCCTCTCAGACCATCTGAACAACCACTCAGCCCTCTGAATAATACTTTTAGTAACTCTGCACCTCCTCCTTATTTCCACACTACGAATTCTCTGCACAATATTTACACCACACATTGCCCTTAAACTTGACATCTCCACTGCCTCCAACCTCCTCCTTGCTGCAGGATTCACAACCCACGCTTCACACCCATATAAGTGTTGGTACCACTATACTCTCATAACATTCCCTTCTTTGCTTCCATGGATAATGTTCTTTGTTTCCACAGATACTCCAATGCACCACCCACCTATTTTCCTTCACCAATTCTATGGTTTACCTCATCCTTCATAAACCCATCTGCTGACAAGTCTACTCTCAAAATCTCCAAACATATTCACTTCTTCCATACTCTCTCCCTCCAATGTGATATGCAATTATTCTTTACCTTACTCATTTGATACCCTCATCACATTACTCTTACCTATGTTCACTTTCAACTTTCTTCTTTGATACACCCTCCCAAACTCATCCACTAACCTTTGCAACTTCTTTTCAGAATCTCCCAAAAGCACAGTATCATCAGCAAAAAGTAACTGTGTCAACTCCCAATTTGTATTTGATTTCCAATAATTTAATCCCACCTCATTCCCCAACACCCTAGCATTTACTTCTTTTACAACCCCATCTATAAATATGTTAAATAACCATGGTGACATTACACATACCTGTCTAATGCTTACTCTTACTGGAAAGTATTCTACCTCTATCCTACACATCCTAATCTGAGCCTCATTATCCTCATAAAAACTCTTTACAGCATTTAGTAACTTACTACCTATTATATAAACTTGCAACATCCCCTATCCACCCTATCATCCTGAAGTCTACTCATCAACCATTGCTTCCCTATACATCCTGAAGTCTACCGTTCAACCTTTTATCCACCAATACATAATCAAACTACTTTCATTACATGCTCTATCTTATCTTGTATACTTACTTATCCTCTTTTTCTTAAAATATGTATTACCACTTATTACTAAACCTCTTTCTATACATAGTTCAACTAAAGGCCCCCCATTTTCATTTACCCCTGGCACCCCAATTGTACCTACTACTCCCTCCACTATAGCATTTAGGTCCTAACAAGTATTGTCTCAGTTGGTTCATAACTCCCAAATCACACACTCAATGTCTCCCAAAATCATTCTTTCTCTCTCCTCTACACTTCTCGCTTCTCCAGGTGCAAAAATACTTACTATAAACAACTTTTCACATCCAACCCTTATTTTACTCCGCATAGTCCTTGAATCTGAAAATGAAAATGTTTATTTCCTTGCAAAGCTTACAGTGTGTGGTTTACATATTATAAAATATTAATTACAAAGAAGGCCACTAGCATGCCTAGGCATTTCAGGCAGACTACTCCTAATTCTTACTCTATACTGACACAGGTTATGGAGCAGTACATTTTAATATACATTATTGCTTACTGATATAATAGTTAGGTAGCTAGTGATTAACATTAATTAGATTTATAATAGTGAGGCAGTACAAAACATATAACAATATTATATATTTATATTCCCTCTTTTCTGGCCAAAACTGATCCTTCATCATTATTGCTACTCCTTCCTTAGCTCTAATTCTATTAGAAACCCCTGACCTAATCCCATTCATTTCTCCCAATTAACTCAACGACCACCTTCAGCTTTGTTTCACTTTAGAGCCAGGACATCCAGCTCCTTTTCATTCATAACATCTACAATCATCTCTTATCATCTGCACTACTTCTATGCACATTCAAACATCCAAACTTAAAGGTTTTCTTCTTTTTATTTTCAGTAAGCTGTACGGGAAAAGGGGTTCCTAGCCCATTGCTTCCGGTATTTTAATTGATTTTTACTCCATGTATGGCTTACAGAGGAAAGATTATTTCATTTCTGCATCAATATGAAAGGAAAATAATAAGAACAAGAACTATTAAGAAAAAATCAAAGAAAATTCAGATGAGTGTGGATACATGTGTAGTGTGACCTAACTGTAAGTAAAAGTAGCAAGATATACCTGTTATCTTGTGTGTTTATGAGACAGAAAAGACATCAGCACTCCTACCATCATGTAAAACAATTACAGGTTTGTCTTACACTCATTTTGGCTGGACAGTAGTTCTTCCCTGGGTGGTTTCTGTCTACCAACGTACTACTACTACTACTATTACCACTAGGTGGGATATGGCCAGTTCATCGAAAAAAAAAAATATATATATATATGTATAATGCAGAATGACTGTCATATTCCAGTGTGGGGCACTAGCAACTGCACCATAATGTAGCTTTCAGATCTAATTATTAATCATTACTTGAGTATTAAGACTTAATCACTTGGTTGTGAAAATGATTAGTTTTACTTGATTGTGATATTCTGAACTGACGACTTGGTGGCTAAGAGGCAAATTCTTTACACAATTGTCATTTTATGTTAATTTGGGAATTGATTAGTAATTTTAATTAATTCTCAAGCACTGATTTAGAATTTTGCCTTCTTTTCATCTGTGGTTGAGGTCTTGTAAATTCTGTACATAGAACTACTGTATAGTCATTATTTTAGTATTCTGTATCTCCATGCACCCTTTATTACAAGTACTGTCGTCTGTGAAATAAACACTTATTTTCTGTCATTGACACATTATTATTTGGAATCCCCAAACTACCCTTTGATCAGAGAGATATTGTTATCACAGTTAAATATGTTAATGGTGATTTGGTAATGTCATGAAAATCAGAAATGCATTGGTAGCTAGTACTGTATGTTTCTGAAAACCTCAAGGCTCTTAAGATATATCATGTCTATGGTATTTGACAATAAGATGTAACTTCAGCTGGTAAACAAATACAAAAAGTTAGTACAAGAAAGTACAATTTATTTTTGTATAAGTACTGTATATTCATAAATTACATTAATGTAAACCATGAAGAAGTTCTTGAAAAAATCTCCATGTAAGTCTGATTATCAAAAAGCAAGTACAAGTAATACTGTAGTTATCATCTGAAGAACAGGATTGTGCAGGAACATCAGGGATCACTTTGGTGTGTAAATATACATGAATAAT
This sequence comes from Cherax quadricarinatus, assembly GCF_038502225.1. Classification (NCBI taxonomy): domain Eukaryota; kingdom Metazoa; phylum Arthropoda; class Malacostraca; order Decapoda; family Parastacidae; genus Cherax; species Cherax quadricarinatus. The sequence goes on from NC_091333.1 coordinate 17,998,117, forward strand.
CATGATGAAAACAAGACACAAGGAAAAACAAAAGATAATGAACAACAGCATTATTATTAGTTTTTTCAAAAAACAGCACTAAACTAGATTTGGCCATACACTATGGATATCTGTAATTACTGTGTTAAACACAAAATTTATAGATCATAAAGCTGTATAGTCCTTGTGGCTTAGCGCTTCTTTTTGATTATAATAATAATAATATAGATCATAAAATTTTAGCATATCACTATGTGATTTTGCCAAGCAGTTATGGGTAAAGAGACTTTTGGTAGGATATAAAGCATCCTTATGATACAAGGATGTGCCAGCTATTAACCCTTTGAGGGTCGACAGGCCCTCTCCAAGACTTGTTCTCAGGGTCGGCCAAATTTAAAAAAAAAAAAAAAAAAATTCTTATGAAAAGATAATCTTTTCCCGATCATAATGACACCAAAAGTATGAAATTTGATGGAAAACTTACGGAATTATGCTCTCGCGAAGTTAGTGGTCTTGACGATGTTTACGCATCGGCGATTTTGCCCACTTTGAGGTGTATTTTTGGCCAATTCCAATGTACTAATTGACAAAAATCATAACTATTTTGCTAGAACTCTAATTTTTGTATCGAATGAGTACAAGAAACCACCCATTTACCGATTTCAACTATCCAATAAAGTGGTCAGAGTTTAGCAATTTTGCCAATTTCACACAAATTTCAAAAGATGCCAATTTCTGAATAGGGTCCAGAATAAACAAGAAAGACATTCCTGGCACTAAAATAACAAGTTATATGTTCGTTAGTCACATCCCCAGGCCCCTTTTATATTTCTTTGGCTTTCCACTTTCAATTTTTATTCTTACAAAAAATAGAAGATTTACTGTTATGCAGACTACTGCATTAGTGTAGAAATGGTATAAATAATATCAGCGCACTTGTGAAAGAATATTAGACTCATCAGTTGACGTGTATTGGATGCTTGGCATGATTTGTTTACTTTTGAACTTTGGTAAAAATCGAACATTTCTGCTAGTTTGAGCTCAATTTCAAGGTACTTTTCATTGTAAAACCAGTCAAAATCATCTCAATTTCTGTAATATGTCTTCCATTCTATAAAATGAGACCAAGAAAACTAGAATACAACAATAAATACCATACGAAAATACAGTGCAAACTCGCTGTTTTATTCAAAAAATACGGTCAAAGTTTTTTTTTTCTCATTATGCACTGTGTGCTGCAGGATTTTTTTTATACTGTGCACACTGACCACATAGACCCATTCTTTCATATGTAGGGCCTACCAGCTTTCTCCCACTAGATTTGAGGGCGCTAGAATTTAGGCGTACTAGTATGTCAAAAACCCTGGGTTGTAAGCCGTACTAGTACGGCCAAAACCCTCAAAGGGTTAAATTAAAATACAGTAGGACCCCAGCTTAAAATGGTAATATGCTCAAGAAAATTCATTGTAAGTTGATTGTTTGGTACTCAGAACTTATTTTCCCACAAGGCAACATAAAATTAAATAATGCATTACCAAGATACGATATTCCTTAACTAACTTCACTTAATTTTTTCTAAAGAATTTTTATCTAATATTTTACAATCAGTACTGTTCTTGTCACAAAGAAAGGGGTGAGAGTGGGTGTGAGAGGAATAGTGTTGTGTGGCCTTCAACTGTACAGGTATACAGTGGACCCTTGCATACCGCACGCATCGCATACCGTACAATCCACATACCGCTCGCTTTTTTTGCAAAAATTTTGCCTTGCATACCGCCCAAAAACCCGCTCACCGCCCTTCATCCGAGACGCGTCCAATGTGCGGCCTGAGCCATGCTCACATGTTCCGCCGGTGGCATTGTTTACCAGCCAGCCTCCGCGGTAACATCCAAGCATACAATCGGAACATTTCGTATTATTACAGTGTTTTTGGTGATTTTTTCTGGAAAATAAGTAACCATGAGCCCCAAGAAAGCTTCTAGTGCCAACCCTACAGCAATAAGGGTGAGAATTACTATAGAGATGAAGAAAAAGATCATTGATAAGTATGAAAGTGGAGTGCGTGTCTCTGAGCTGGCCAGGTTGTATAATAAACCCCAATCAACCATCGCTACTATTGGTGGTACAGCTGCTGCTGCTGTTGTACCACCGTCAGCTGCTGCTGCTGCTGTAGTACCGTCTGCTGCTGCTGTAGCATCATCTGCTGCTGCTGTAGCATCGTCTGCTGCTGCTGTAGCATCGTCTGCTGCTGCTGTAGCATCGTCTGCTGCTGCTGTAGCATCGTCTGCTGCTGCTGTAGCATCGTCTGTTGCTGCTGTAGCATCGTCTGTTGCTGCTGTACCACCGTCAGCTGCTGCTGCTGCTGTAGCACCGTTGTTGGTGTGGCTTATTGAGAATACCAAGAGACAATTAACCCCAGAGGATTTGCCACCCAAGATAACCCAAAAAAGTCAGTGTCATCGAAGACTGTCTAACTTATTTCCATTGGGGTCCTTAATCTTGTCTCCCAGGATGCAACCCACACCAGTCGACTAACACCCAGGTGAACAGGGAAAAATGCCTGGAACTAGTGCTCATATTGGTGAATTTAAAGCCAGCAAAGGTTGGTTTGAGAGATTTAAGAATCATAGTGGCATACACAGTGTGATAAGGCCTGTTCTGGAAGAAAATGCCAAACAGGACCTACAGTACTCAGGAGGAAAAGGCACTCCCAGGACACACTGTCTCATCAGTCATTGCTGCATCTTCAATAAAGGTAAGTGTCATTCTTCATTTAGTAGAGACGTACATGCACAATATATATTGTGCATGTACTACTCTACTATTGTGCATGTATCCTTCTCTTTGTGTGTAGGAAAATGTATGTTTCATGTGGTAAAAATTTTTTTTCATACTTTTGGGTGTCTTGCATGGATTAATTTGATTTCCATTATTTCTTATGGGGAAAATTCATTCGCATACCGAACATTTCGCATAACAATCAGCCCTCTTGCACGGATTAAAGTCGCTATGCGGGGGTCCACTGTATATAAAAGCCTGGTTGATCAGACCCTTGATTCACCGTGAGGCCTGGTCACAGACCAGGCCATGGGGGCATTGACCCCTGAACCCCTCTCCAGGTATACAGGCAACAGTGCTGAGATTGTGCCTCCCTCCTGGGAGGGAGGCATCACACACAACATATTTCAAATTTGTGTTCTGGAATGTACAAACTTAATACTAGTTTTATAGTTCAGAATATTGTTCATAATCTTAAAAGGAAAAAATATTTTTCACACAAAAAAAAAACAGCGTTTTTTTGTCAGGCAAATAATTTAACTTGATGTTGCACAAATGTATGTGCTGGATCTGTTTGTATGAGATGTTACCTTCTCTGAGTGAGGTGTCACTTCAGGGTTTAACATATAAAATGGGCTTCTCTTGCTTCTTCTTCCGATTCCTTTGAAAATATGTGAGTAAGCACATGAGAGCACTCAGGATTTAATTTCTATTTTCAGTGCGGTACAGTATACTGTTATTTAGCACGGTAATTACGTTCCTGAAAATGCCGTGTTAGGTAAAATCGTGCTAAATGAACTGAAGAACTTATGGGAAAAATAGGGTTACGTTCCCGGGAGCCCCCAAAAAGCCAAACAACTATTTTTTAGACCAACAGATCTTACAAAGATAAAAGTGAACATGTAACTGTAGTTTATTGTTGTGATATATTACTGCTTAAGACTACAAATGCAATAGAAATAATAGTATTTCTTACCTTAAATTGTGGGTAATGGTGTGTGTGGATGATTGTGGAGAGTGGATATGGTTGATGTGGCCCTACTGGGCTGAGGTGGATGGTTACTGGTTGTCGACAGAAGTGGATGGTAGAGGTTCTGGTACTGAAGTCGATGGTTGTATTGTAATGGTTCTCTGGGCTGTTTTACCCTGCAATACATTATACAGTTGACAGTAAGGCATCATCAGCCAGTCTAGACCCTGTTTCAAAGCACTGCTTCTAGATTTGTCAGGATCCTCTTCAGTGACAAAGTCTGCAACTTTACCAATAATATGGAACTGCTCACATAAATGCTGCAATGTTAATTGTTTTTCTTCAGGTTCTTCATCTTCTTTTGTTATGTCCCTCCCTCATATCTGTGCATCAAGCTCTGCTAACATTTCCTCTGGACTCCTGTCCAGAGGAAAATTACTTGCTGCTGTATGATCAGCTGAAGCACTTTCACCAGAAAACTTAATATTATGTAACTTATTATGCAACTTAGAGGTGTGGAGCCAGCCTGTGCTAAACACACACTCTTTTTCAGGCTTTCCTTCCTTATCACACACTGCTTTAAACAACTGTAAGGTCTTTTCCCTAATTAAGAGGAAATTAAGTGGGACACCTTTCTTTGTCTTTTGTTTAACCCCTTGACTGTTTCGGTCGTATATATACGTCTTACGAGCCACCGTGTTTGACGTATCTATAAGCATAAATTCTAGCGGCTTCAAATCAAGCGGGAGAGAGCTGGTAGGCCTACATGAAAGAGAAAGGGTCTGAGTGGTGGGTGTGCACCCTGTGAAAAAAATCTGGGACTCAGTGGTGCATTGTGGGAACGCCATCGTGGTAGTCCATTTTCACCATGCCTCGCGGCAGATTGGAGGTCTTTTGTTCCCAAGTGATAGCTCTAACAGCGATGGACGTGTCAGTGAAAGTGAATTCCATGGTTTTCAAGCGGGTGTGACCAAAAACAGGGCCCAGGATAACGTAATTAGTGATGAAAACCCAGATGACCCACGACTTTCCACCTCTGGTGGTGGGCCGGCTCGTTCACATTCACCTGTACCAGGACGAAAGAGGAAACTATTTGCCCATGTACAAGACTCAGATGTGAGCAGTGAAAGTGATAGTGATTTCAAAGCTACTGAAAGCAGTTCTAGTTGCGACAGTGAGGGTGAATATTCCCCAGTGAAGCGGCAGTATATATAAGAACGTAAGAACGAAGGAACACTGCAGAAGGCCTACTGGCCCATGTGAGGCAGGTCCAAGTCTCCTACCAGCTTAAGCCAATGCACCCAACCTAGTCAGGTCAGGTCACATTGACTTAAGGGAGGAACACGGCAACCGACCTGGTAGCACAAGCTATCAGGTCCAACTCACACCCACCCACATCCACTCATGTATTTATCCAACCTATTTTTAAAACTACACAACGTTCTGGCCTCTATAACTGTAGGGAGTTTGTTCCACTCATCCACAACTCTATTACCAAACCAGTACTTTCCTATATCCTTCATGAATCTGAATTTTTCCAACTTGAAACCATTGCTGCGAGTCCTGTTTAGGCTAGATATTTTCAGCACACTATTTACATCCCCTTTATTTATTCCTGTCTTCCATTTATACACCTCAATCATATCCCCCCTAATTCTACGTCTTTCTAGAGAGTGCAGATTCAGGGCCCTTAGTCTATCCTCATAGGGAAGGTTTCTGATACATGGGATCAACTTTGTCATCCTCTATAGTTCGAAGCTAAGGACCTGTCACCTGCTTTGAAAATAGGTATCACATTTGCCATTTTCCACTTATCTGGCACCATGCCAGTTTGTAGTGATATGTTGAAAAGATTAGCCAAAGGTTTGCTAAGCTCCTCTTTACATTCCTTTAGAACCCTTGCATACAGTTCATCAGGGCCTGGGGATTTGTTAGGTTTTAATTTATCTATTTGCCTAAGGACCATGTCACTTGTGACCCTAATCGTGCGCAGTTTATTATCGTCCTGTTCTACATAATTTATCATTTCCAGAATATCGCTGGTATCCTCCTGTGTAAAAACTGAGAGGAAGTATGTGTTAAAAATTCTACACATTTCCTTATCACTATCAGTGAGCTGACCCGAGGAACTTTTGAGTGGGCCTATCTTGTCCCTGATCTTACTTCTGTATACCTGAAAGAATCCTTTTGGGTTAGTCTTCGATTCTCTTGCAACTTTAACCTCATAATCTCTTTTTGCTTTTCTAATTCCCTTTTTTATTTCTCTCTTTAACTGAATATATCGATTTCTTAACTGCCCCTCTCCTCTTTTGATTTGCCTATATATGCCTCTCTTTTGACCAATCAGATATTTTAATCTATTGTTCATCCATTTAGCACGTAGCATGCAGTCTGGTAGTGTGTCATATGCTGTTCCAAGGGGAAGGAGTAAATCTTGGAGCACAGCCCATGGCCCTACACCACGACCTGATAGTGAAGATGATGATATTGTTACGATGGGTATGAATGATGTGAGTGAGGCAGCAGGTGGTGATAGTGATGGTGGCATGAGTCATGTGGCACCAGCAGCGGGCCTGGCTACTACCGACGCTGCTGACTCTGCACAACCATAACCAACCTCACCCAACCCCACACTCCCACAACATCCACAACCACAACCTGCACAACCACAACCACATTTCAATATCCAGAACCCACCAGCTGACCGCATCTGGGATTGGCAGCAAGGTGACGAGTTTGTTCCCAGTCCCCATGACTTTGATGAAACACAAAGTGGAATACAGCCATCATGTACACTGGGAACAATGCCACTGAACTGGAATGCTTTCAGTTATTCTTTGATGAACCCCTGATGGACATTGTAAGGGAAAGCAACACATACTATGAGCACACCATGGCAAACACAATTCTTTCACCAAGATCATGCCAATACCAATGGAAATACACAACTGTGGCAGAGATGTATCTGTTCTTTGCCACAATAATGCTTATGCCACGTGTATAAGCACAGTGTCAACACATACTGGTCGACAGACTGCCTGTTTTCAACCCCAGCTTTCAGTGACATTATACCAGTGAATAGATCTATGCTACTGTTACGTATGCAACACTTTTCAGACAAAATAAGGCCTGACAGAAGCATCTGGTTTGGGATATAATTGTATACACTGGCAGTAAAACATTGCAAGATACCAGGAAGTTACTGGGTATCTCTGGTGATGTGGTTAGAACAATGATGGAACCATATCTTGGTAAGGGGCATATTTTATATACTGACAACTGGTACACAAGCCCTATACTCAGTGACTTCTTGCGAGTGAACATGACAGATGTGTGTGGCACAGTGCGTGGAAATCGTAAGCATATGCCTAGGTTCGACACTGGCACTTGTAAAGGTGATGTTCAGGTGTTGCTGCCAATGACATCATGGCATTTCGGTGGCATGACAAACGTGATGTCACACTGTTGACATCAGTTCACCGACACAAAATGGAAGGCACTGGCAAGCAGAATAGAGAGACAAATGAACCCATTGTAAAACCTGCAGCTGTGATGGATTACAACCTCAATATGCGCTTGGTGGACAAATGTGACATGCAGATTGGGTTTGCTGATTGTGTTTGCAAGAGTTATAAGTGGTACATAAAACTCTTTTTCCATCTTCTTGACATTTCCATGCTGAATGCTTATAATACGTATAAGTTGAAGACCAACAACAAACCCAAATATGGTGAATTTTGTTTGTTAGTCATCAGACAAATAATATTCAAGTACCAAGGAATAGCACTTGCAATAGACCAGCGCCCACGAAATTATCAACACATGCCCTCTCGTCTGAGGCCTGGTGATCACTACCCCATACCTCTGCCTGCTACTGCTCTCAAGAAAAATGCTCAGAAGAGGTGTTTTGTCTGTAGACATATCACAAAACGCCCACAAAAATGCAAAGACACTCGTTTTATGTGTTAAAAAAATTCCACAAGCTGCAGCAGTTCTAGAAAAGTGTCCAGTGATTGTACATATGTATATAAATTATAGAACAATCGTAATAAACAATTTTTTATATTGTTTGCTTGTGTAAACAAGTTTTATAAATATTATGATGATATTAGTGTTTTTGCTATAATTGTGTTACATTCAACCAGTGTATATATGAACATTGCACCATACTTTAATCTCACAGGCCATAAAAGTTATGTGAAGAAATAAAAGTGGAAAAAACAAGAAACCTTCAAATAAAAGTACAGTAAACCAAAGTAAACCATCGTGGCCAAGGAAAAGGAAATCAAGGAAGCTGTTGTTGCAAAGGGGGTAAATATGCTGACAAAAATGAGATCGGCAGTACTCGAAGATGTTGAGAAGTTATTGTTGGTGTGGATCAACGAGAAACGATTAGCAGGAGATAGTCTTATGCAGTTGCTTATTTGTGAAAAGGCTAGGCAGTTGCATGACGATCTCGTAAACAAATTGCCTGCAACAAGTACTGATATTTGTGAATTTGAGGCCAGCAAAGGCTGGTTTGAGAGATTTAAGAACCGTAGTGGCATACACAGTGTGATAAGGCTAGTGGGGATTTCAAAGTGAAGCCGTTACTAGTGTACCTTTCTGAAAATCGCAGTGTTCAAGAAAAACTGTCATGAAGAGTAAACTGTGTGTCTTTTGGAGAGCTAATAATAAGGCATGGGTCACGAGGGAAATTTTCCTCAAGTGGTTCAATGAAGTGTTTGGCCCCAGTGTGAAGAATTACCTCCTGGAAAACAAATTGGATTTCAAGTGCCTCCTGCTAATGGACAATGCACCTGCTCATCCTCCAAACTTGGATGACCTAATTCTGGAGGAGTTTGGTTTCATCACAGTGAATTTCTTGCCCCCTAACACCACTCCTCTCCTCCAACCCATGGACCAGCAGATCATTTCAAACTTTAAAAAACTCTACACCAAAGCAGTGTTTCAAAGGTGCTCTAATGTGACCTCAGACACTCACTTGACCCTAAGAGAGTTCTGGAAAGATCACTTCAGTATCCTCCATTGCATAAGCTTTATAGGTAAGGCTTGGGAGGGAGTGACTACCAGGACTTTGAACTCTGCTTGAAGAAAATTGTGGCCAGATTGTGTCCACAAGAGGGATTTTGAAGGGTTTGGAGCTGACCCTGACGAGCCTATGGCAGTTGTGGAATCTATTGTGGCATTGGGGAGTTCCATGGGGTTGGATGCGAGTTTGGAGGATGTGGAAGAGTTGGTGAAGGACCACAACAAAGAGCTGCAAGACCTTCAACTTGAATAGCAGCAGACTGCAGTCAGAATATTGCGTCAGAGGAGGAGGAAGACAGATGGAAGAAGTTGCCTTCTTCAGAAATTAATGAGATTTTTGAAATGTGGAGTAGGATGGAAAGATCTTTGGAGAAACATCATCATGATATGGCTTGCTGTTGCAAGCCATATCAGCAACATGTACAGTGACAACGTCTTGGCCCATTTTAGGGAAGTTTTAAAGAGATGCCAGAAACAGAGCTCTCTGGACAGTTTTTTTTGAGTGACAGGGCTCCAGTGACTCTCAAGCTGGTCCTAGTGGCATTAAAAAACAAAAGAGAAGTAACCCCAGAAAAGCACTTGGTACCTGAAGTCTTTATGGAAGGGGATTCCCCTTCCAAACAGTAAATAATCCAATCTCTTCCCTCCTCCAGTCTTCCACACACTAAGAAGAATTGCCAATAAAGGTAAGTGTTATGCTGTTAATGTTTCATTCATCATGTCTCATTGTTTTGTGTATGTACATGTATATTTCATGTAAAAAAAATTTTTGTTTTAATACTTCAGGATGTTTGGAACAAATTAATTGTATTTACATTATTTCTTATGGGGAAAATGGTTTCGCAAATCATCAATTTCGATAATAGTCACATTTTCTGGAACGGATCAATTACGAAAAACGAGGGTCCACTGCAATTGTATAAATAATATCAACTCATTCATGATTTCATATCAGAATGGTTAGTTTGATATTTATTGGACAATGATGTCATTTGTTTACTCTTGAACATTGGCAAAAATCAAACATTTCCCCTACTTTGATCTCCATTTCAAGGTTCTTTTCATAGTAAAACCAATCAAAATCACCTCCATTTCAATAATATGTTTTTCATTCTATCAAATGTGACTACAAAAACGAGAATATAACCAAAAAACTATACAAAAATATACCTCAAAGTCGGCGTTTTAATCCAAAAACATGGTTGGATTTTTTTTTTCTTATTATGCACTGCTTGCTGCAGAATTTTTTGTATACTGCACACACTGACCACACAGACCCATTATCTCGCATGTGGGCCTACCAGCTTTCTCCCGCTTGATTTGAAGCCGCTAGAATTTTTGAGTATACAGGTCCTCCATCACAAATCCGGCATCATTGGGACCTGTAGTGTGCCAAATTACTGAGTTTGCCGAATTACAGAGTGGTTAGGTTAGAATACACTTAATAAAATTAACCAACTTGACTTACACAGTTCATTGAACATTGGCAAAAATTGAACATTTCCGCTACTTTGAGCTCAATTTCAAGGTACTTTTCGTCATGAAAACAATCAAAATCATGTCTATTTCTGTAATATATCTTCCATTCTATCAAATGAGTCCAAAAAATGAGAATACAACAATAAAAACCATACGAAAATATACTGCAAAGAGGCGGCTAATGGCTGAGAAGTTAACTCCCTTATTTATCGTCCGTCTTTTTTATTTTTGTCGTACGTTAGGAAGCATCTTTCCATCATACATTGTCCAAGTTTCAATGAGATAGCCCAACAAACAACCGAGAAAAAAAAATATTTACCAAAAATCATATATGGCAAGCCCAAGCCAGGTACTGGAAATAAGTCACTTTGTCTGACATTTCTGGGTTATCCTAGGTTCTCTATACATACACTGCTATGTATGATAATCTGTGTAACTGTATTTGTGTATACCTGAATAAACTTATTTACTTCTAGTCTGTCAACTGAGTACAAGAAACAGCCCATTCACTTATTTCAACTACCCAATAAAGTGGTCAGAAATTGGCAATTTGGCCGATTTCACACAAATTTCAACAGATACCAATTTCAAAATAGGGTCCAGAATAAACAATGCAGACATTCCTGGCACTAAAATAACATTTTCTCTGTTCATTAGTCACAGCTCCAGGCCCCACTTATATTACTCTTGCTTACCATTTGGAATTTTTATTCACAAAAAATAGAAGATTTACTGTTATGCAGACTACTGCATTATTGTAATAATTGTATAAATAATATCAAGCCATTCTTGACTCCGTATTGGAATTTAGACTGTCAGGCAGACAGGTATTGGACGGTGACGTCATTTGTTTACTCTTGAGCTTCGCTAAAGAATAGAACATTTTCGCTACTGTGAACGCAATTTCAAGGTACTTTTCATCATGAAAGCAATCAAAATCATATCTATTTCTGTAATATATCTTTCATTCTATCAAATGAGACTGAAAAAATGAGAATATAACCATAACAACCATACAAAAATATACCGCTAAGCGGCCGCTAATGGCTGAGACTTGAACTCTGCTATTTATGGTCTGATTTCTTTCATTTTTGGTGTACGTGAAGAAGTATCTTTCCATCATACATTGCCCAAGTTTGAATAAGATAACCCAACAAACAACTGAGAAAATAATAATCCATACCCCCGGCCGGGATTGAACCCGCGGTCATAGAGTCTCAAAACTCCAGCCCGTCGCGTTAGCCACTAGACCAGCTAGCCACAATAAGATTCATCCAACTAGGTATATTTCTACACCATAGGAAAGTTAGCACAGGCACCTCTGTGACCACAAATGCAAGTTTTTACAGACGAATCTCCAGCTAGCGTGGCCGTGACGAACTCTAGCTCAAGTCCCTTCACTGCCGTCAACATGACTTAAGAAATCGTAATGACACGATTGCAAATAAACCATACCCCCGGCCGGGATTGAACCCGCGGTCATAGAGTCTCAAAACTCCAGCCCGTCGCGTTAGCCACTAGACCAGCTAGCCACAATAAGATTCATCCAACTAGGTATATTTCTACACCATAGGAAAGTTAGCACAGGCACCTCTGTGACCACAAATGCAAGTTTTTACAGACGAATCTCCAGCTAGCGTGGCCGTGACGAACTCTAGCTCAAGTCCCTTCACTGCCGTCAACATGACTTAAGAAATCGTAATGACACGATTGCAAATAAACCATACCCCCGGCCGGGATTGAACCCGCGGTCATAGAGTCTCAAAACTCCAGCCCGTCGCGTTAGCCACTAGACCAGCTAGCCACAATAAGATTCATCCAACTAGGTATATTTCTACACCATAGGAAAGTTAGCACAGGCACCTCTGTGACCACAAATGCAAGTTTTTACAGACGAATCTCCAGCTAGCGTGGCCGTGACGAACTCTAGCTCAAGTCCCTTCACTGCTGTCAACATGACTTAAGAAATCGTAATGACACGATTGCAAATAAACCATACCCCCGGCCGGGATTGAACCCGCGGTCATAGAGTCTCAAAACTCCAGCCCGTCGCGTTAGCCAATAGACCAGCTAGCCACAATAAGATTCATCCAACTAGGTATATTTCTACACCATAGGAAAGTTAGCACAGGCACCTCTGTGACCACAAATGCACGTCTGTAAAAACTTGCATTTGTGGTCACAGAGGTGCCTGTGCTAACTTTCCTATGGTGTAGAAATATACCTAGTTGGATGAATCTTATTGTGGCTAGCTGGTCTAGTGGCTAACGCGACGGGCTGGAGTTTTGAGACTCTATGACCGCGGGTTCAATCCCGGCCGGGGGTATGGTTTATTTGCAATCGTGTCATTACGATTTCTTAAGTCATGTTGACGGCAGTGAAGGGACTTGAGCTAGAGTTCGTCACGGCCACGCTAGCTGGAGATTCGTCTGTAAAAACTTGCATTTGTGATCACAGAGGTGCCTGTGCTAACTTTCCTATGGTGTAGAAATATACCTAGTTGGATGAATCTTATTGTGGCTAGCTGGTCTAGTGGCTAACGCGACGGGCTGGAGTTTTGAGACTCTATGACCGCGGGTTCAATCCCGGCCGGGGGTATGGTTTATTTGCAATCGTGTCATTACGATTTCTTAAGTCAAAATAATAATAATATAATAATATTAATACAGTAGGGCCCCACTTATACGGCAGGTTTGGTTCCAGGCTACCGCCATAAAGCGGAAACCACCGGTAAGTGGAACACCCTTTTTTTCCACTTATAAATGCATACAAACACTAGGTAACAAGTTTACACTAACATATATTAAGTTAGCAATAGAACTAGGCATCAAAAAACGATAAAAAAGTACAATACACACATAGTGCACTCATTACTTACCTTAAAATATAGTCTTAATCTAGGGTGAGACAAGTAGTATTTATTGTAAGAAATCAAGTGTGGTATGTATGGTAGTCAGCCAGGCTACTCAGGAGTAAGTAAATGAGATAAAACGAATAAATGAGAGAGAGAAAGAATGAGTGCATGAGAGGGGACAGGCGCAGAGTTATGTAAACAAACGAGGCGAAGGTAAGTTTTGTAAACAAAGTGTACACATCTGGTTTGTGTACAAGTTACATTGTGTGCAGGTTGTCTCTACATTGATACGGTAGAATAAATAAAGAAGAACACTCCCATTCTCATGTAACATCATTTTGAGAAGAAATGATGCTCAGAGTGAAGGCAATGGAAATAAGTCACTCTGACTTTTTTGGGTTATCCTAGGTTCTCTACACATATGTTGTTATGTATGATAATCTATGTAACTGTATTTGTGTATACCTGAATAAACTTACTTACATACATACGAAAGGAATAATTTTCTACAGTTACCCCCAGTAACACATTTTCTCTTATGTTAGATTAGAGAAAATGTTATTCTTGCCGTCACTTGTACAAGTTATCTAGCTACCATATCTCATATTTATGTTTATTTATTCTATTGTGGGGTGTATTTACCATCTTTTTATGTTATGTATCGTGTTTATTATATAATTTTGAAAAAAATATCATGGATGGATTAATGAAAATGTGTATATTAACGTAATATACGACATTTAATGAGACTCGGTGATTATTATTATTATTATTATTATCATTTCTAATATGGCGTCACTTGTGCAAGTCGTCTGCTACCACATCTCACATTTATGTTTATTTATTCTACTGTGGGGTGTATTTATCTTATTTATATGTTATGCATCGTGTTTATTATATAATTTTGAAAAAATATCATAGATGGATTAATGAAAATGTGTATGCCAGCACAATGTGTAAGTTTATTTAGGTACAGGTATACATAAGTATAATTATCAGAGTATATATAAAATATGAAATAACTTTAAAAACATTTGAAATTTTGGAGTTTCCAGACAAAATGGAGAGACTTAGTGCTTACTGAGCTCATGGAAAATGTAAACAAACAGGGTGGGGCGCAGTGACCGTATTAGAAAGTCAGGTGAGGGAGCCGTATAGCGAGTTTTGGTCATAATTTGAAATGACCATATTAGCGGAACGCCGTAAAGTGAAATGCCATAAAGTGGGGCCCTACTGTAATAATAATAATAATAATATCTTTATTTACTCCACGTACATGTACAAGGTATACAGGCATAGCTGACATCAGTAACATACTACTGTATAAAAAGGCACTTGTTATGCTGAGTATTTCAAGAAAATTAGGTCATTGTCTCAGGATAACACCCACACCAGTCCACTAACACCCAGGTATCCATTTACTGATGGATAAACATAGACAACAGGTGTAAAGAAACACGCCTAATGTTTCTACCCTGGCTGGGAATCGAATATTTACCAAAAATCATATATGGCTAACCCAAGTCAGGTACTAAAAATAAGCCATGTTGACCTTTTTTTGGGTTATCCTAGGTTCTCTACACATATGCTGCTATGTGTGATAATCTATCGAGAGAAAATAACTTTTTTGTTTCATGTTTATGGTGGAGTACGAGTGTATATCATAGTTAGCCCTGTGCTATACTCCGTTTTCTCTAATATAAGTCCCCAAGACAAGGATAGGAGAATGGTATTTGTTTACCATATCCTCTTCATAACTCTGTCGAACTGCTCGGTGTTATGCCAAATATTATTCATTCTGGAGTATTTAACATGTTTTATGTTATTTATATTGTTTCTTATGTCATATTAGATCAATTGTGATAGGCAAATAAGCTGTAGTGTTGATATTAGCGTAATAATAAAGCATATTCTCCTGCTTCGTGAGACTGAGCTCATGGCAACCGATAGTGGCTTCAAAGCCACCTTATCTTTAATGGATAATGTACTGTGTAGGTGCTTTACATAATGAGAAGCATTTCTTTTATTCATTGGAACCATGGCTAGGGCTAAAAGTAAGCAGGCTAAAACAATAAATGGAGAAAAAGAAATTGGAATGACTTATGCAGCAAGTAGCGCCACCAAACAGTACCAGCAAGTTGGTGTGGCTATCCTGGAAATTTGAAATTATGCTAGCCAAAATTAGTGCCGAATAACTGAAGGAACCGAATAACCGATTGCCGGATTTGTGATGGCGGACCTGTATATACGTCAAACACATTGGCTTGTAAGATGTATATATATAACTGAAACAGTCAAAGGGTTAAGGTTGGCATTGTTACTGCAATATGTAGGTGGCAATTTTATTTTTAAAATGGTGTAGCAATATTTCCATGAAATAATTTTAATATGCCTCTTCTGAAATGTTCCAGTCTTTAGCAATATGTTATACTGTTTTTGATTATTTTTTTTTATTAGTTCTTGCCAATTTGTAGAGAATTTAAAATAAAATATGACTGAGAAACAAAAATTGAGAAATACTGAAAACTTCTATTTGTATGGCACATTTTTCATTTGCCCAAGTTTAGTTTAGTTGGCCCTTATTGTAGAGCTGGTTATACTCTCCTGTACAGTGTTTTCTTCCTCCATGTTTTGCTTTACAACTTGACAACACTTCTCATCTGATCGTCTTCTGGTTTTTAATGCCAGTGAACTATTAGGAAAAGGCTCATAGAACTCTTGGGATGGACAGGTGCTCCTTTTATCATTTTCATAAAGATAGGGCTGGACATCCAACAGGCATGTGTGAGCATATTAGATAGGGGTGAGTGGAGGCAAGTGACTTGTATGATTTGACATGCAGTTGGATTGTGAGCAAGATAAAATTTATGAACGTATTCAGGGAAACTGATTAACTGAATTTTGGTCCTGGAGGTACAGTGCCTGCACTGTTCGTAATGCTGCAATTTACAGGCTCATCTGAATCATAATATCAGCACTCTTCTGGTAAGACAGCGAATGAGTGGGGGACAATGAAAGTGCTTTCTTTGTTGGGTCAACATACCTCAGTGGGAGAGGGTAATAACTTGAGGAAGCCTCTTGAGATGAGTTTCAATCTGCTCAGAAGAGGCTTTAGCAAGTGTATCCTGCTTTACAGTGCCCCGTGGCCTAGTGGCTAAAGCTCTCACTTCATGCGGCGAGGCCTGGGTTTGATTCCCCTGTGAGGGTAGAAACATTGGGCATGTTTCTTTACACCAGTTGTCTATATTACCCATCAGTAAAATGGGTACCTGGGAGTTAAATGATTGGTGTGAGTCACATCCTGGAACAAAGTTCTGCATAACAAGTGGCTTTCTATGTCACTGATGTCAGCTAGGCCTGTATACCTTGTATGTACATGTACTTGTAGAAATAAAGATACTATATTTTTTTTTTATTTTTCTTTTTATTATCACACTGGCCGATTCCCACCAAGGCAGGGTGGCCTGAAAAAGAAAAACTTTCACCATCATTCACTCCATCACTGTCTTGCCAGAAGGGTGCTTTACACTACAGTTTTTAAACTGCAACATTAACACCCCTCCTTCAGAGTGCAGGCACTGTATTATTATTACTATTATTATTATTATAACTATTATTATTATTTTTATTATATTAGAAAAAGGTTGGGATTGTTATTACAGTGGACCCCCAAATATTGGCCGGTGCAGAAATTGGCCAATTCGGAAATCGAGCACTTTTTTCTGTGAAATTCCTTCCCCCCCTCCCAGATTTCGGCCATCCGCTTGGAAATTGTTGGTATGAGACACATCCACCAGCCAGCGATGCGCTTCCTCACGCATAACACACTCAGTCTAGGTGTCACTCTCATTAGGTTAGGAATGCTCTGCACATTCTTCCATTGTTTTTGGTGCTTGTTTATTGATTGCAACTGTGAAATAAGCCACCATGGGGCCAAAGAAAGTTTGGTAAAGAAGGTGAGAAACACGATAGAATTCAAGAAAGAAGTTATCGCAAAATATGAAAGTGGTGTATGTGTGGCAGAGCTGGCCAGGATGTATGGGAAATCTACATCAACAATCAGTTCCATCCTGTTGAAGAAAGCAGAAATCAAGGAAGCTGATGTTGTGAGGGGTGTAAGTATGCTAGTGAAACAGAGGTTTCAAACAATCAAGGATATGGAGAAGCTGTTGTTGGTGTGGGTCAATGAGAAACAATTAGTGGGAGATAGTGTTTCAGAGGGGATAATTTGTGAGAAAGCAAGGCAGTTGCATGCAGATCTCATAAAGAAAATGCCAGGAACAAGTGCTGCTGTTAGTGAATTTAAGGCCAGCAAAGGCTGGTTTGACAGATTCAAGAAGCGTAGTGGCATACACAGTGTTGTAAGGCATGGCGAGACTGCAACTTCTGACAAACATGTAGCCAAAGCATTTGTTGATGAATTCAAGGGGTATGAAGAGGCTGAAGGATTCCTCCCCCAACAAGTGCTCATTTGTGATGAAACAGGCCTCTTTTGGAAGAAAATGCCAGAGGACCTACATCATGCAGGAGGAAAAGGTACTGCCAGGAGACAAGCCTATGAAGGATAGGCTAACTCTTTTGTTCTGTGGTAATGCTAGTGGGGATTTCCAAGTGAGGCCTTTACTCATGTATCACTGAAAATCCGAGAGTGTTCAAGAAAAACAATGTCATGAAGAGTAAACTGAGTGTGATGTTGAGGGCTAACAATAAGACATGGGTCACGAGGCTAATTTTCATTGAGTGGGTCAGTGAAGTGTTCGGCTTGAGTGTGAAAATAAATTGCCACTTAAGTGCCTCCTGGTAATGGAAAATGCTCCTGCTCATCTTCCAGACTTGGAAGACCTATTGTTTGAGGAGTGTAAGTTCATCACAGTGAAGTTCTTGCCCCCTAATACCACTCCTCTCATCCAGCCCATGGACCAGCAGGTCATTTCAAACTTCAAAAAACTGTACACCAAGCAGTGTTTCAAAGGTGCTTTGAAGTGACCTCAGGCACTGAATTGACCCTAAGAGAGTTCTGGAGGAATCACTTCAGTATCCTCCATTGCATAAGCCTTATAAATGTGGCTTGGCAGGGAGTGACTTCCAGGACTTTGAACTCTGCTTGGAGAAAATTGTGTTCAGAATGTGTCCTCGATAAGGATTTTGAAGGGTGTGAGGCTGACCCTGACGACCCTACACCTGTTATGGAATCTATTGTGCCTTTGGGGAAGTCCATGGTTGGATGTGAGTGGCCAAGATGTGGAAGAGTTGGTGGAGGACCACAAGGAAGAGCTAACCACTGAAGAGCTGCAACACCTTCAACAGGAACAGCAGCAGACTGCAGCTGAGGATATTGCTTCAGAGGAGGAAGAGAGGGGAGAGAATGTGCCTTTTTCAGTGATTAAGGCCATTTGTGCAAAGTAGAGTGAGGTGCAAAGTTTTGCAGAGAATTATCACCCTGACAAAACTGTTTCATGCTGTGTCTGCAACATGTTCAATGACAATGTCTTGTCTTGTTTTAGGCAAATTTTACAGAGATGCCAGAAACAGGCCTCTCTGGACAGATTTTTTGTGTGACAGGGGTGCAGTGACTCTCAAGCTGGTCCTAGTGCCAGTAAAAAACAAAGAAGGGAAGTAGCCCCAGAGATGGACTTGATACCTGAAGTTCTTATGGAGGGGGATTTCCCTTCCAAACAATAAGCTCTCCTTCCTCTCCCCTCCTCGCCTTCTTCCATATGCCAAAAGTGTCTTCAATAAAGGTATGTAATGTTCATTTATTATTAAAATTACTGCTTTATATTTCTTTTTCATTGTTTTCTGTATGTAAAACTATAGGCATTCTTTAAAAAATGTATTTTTTGTTAATATTTTTGGGTGTCTGGAACGGATTAATTTTGGATTTAGGCAAACCTTCTGGAACGGATTATGACCGATAACCGGGGGTTCACTGTAGTGTGTATAGGAGCCAATATTTTTAAAACAGTATAGTGTTAATTATGTGAGGTGACTTCTAAATCTTTTGGGTTCGGGCTGTGTAGGAGCAAATTTGCCAGTTTACTAACATTATTAATAAACTTTGAATTGCTGGAGAATGTGTCTTCTTGTTGGCTTCAAACTTTTAGCACTGATATATTTTATTTTTCCAAAGGAAACTTTACATGGATTTTGTATTAAGTTGCAATTTTCCAATTTTATTAATTGGAAAATTGGTTTGTGCAATGACTAGAGAGTGCCTCTTCTGATTGGCTTCAAACCTTTAACATTGGTGTATCTAAGAGAAAGAATGTGATTGATTTTAGACTGTGTAGATGACAATTTATTGATGAAATTATGAAAATTTAAATAACCAGTTTTCATTTGATAATTTGTAAATGCCTCATCTGATCAGCTTCCAACCTTCAGTGCTGATGACTTGAGAATGTTACTTACATTCTAAGTGGCTTTGAACCTAAACTTCTGGTATATTTTGAGATATTGGTATCTGTGCAGTAACTAGAGAATGCTTATTCTGTTTGGTTTTAAACTTTCAAATTTGGTGCATCTTCATAGAAAATTTGAATTGGTTATGGATTGTGTAGGTACTGATCTGCCATTTTTGTTGAATTGGGATATTAATCAACATGTTATAACTTGTGAATGTCTCTTCTAATTGGCTTCAAATCTTCAGTTCTGATATATAACTGCATTGGAAAGTTGTGCTGCATTCTCTACCATTCCTGTATTCCTTATGGAATACAGGGATACTTTTTTCAGACTGCAAAACCAATAAAACAGGTAATTAACCCAGTGTCTACATAACTGAAAATTCTGTACAGGTTCACCATCACAAATCCGGCATCATTGGGACCTGTAGTGTGCCGGTTTTATTGAGTTTACCGGATTACAGAGTGGTTAGGTTAGAATACACTTAATAAAGTTAACTAACTTTACTTACAAGAAAGTTCATTGAACATCAGCAAAAATCGAAGATTTCTGCTACTTTGAGCTCAATTTCAAGGTATTTTTTGTTGTGAAACCAATCAAAATCATATCTATTTCTGTAATATATCTCCATTCTATCAAATGAGACAAAAAAACAAGAATACAACCATAAAATCCATACAAAAATATACCACTAAGAGGCGGCTAATGGCTGAGAAGTGAACTCCGTTATTTATCGTCTGATTTTTTAATTTTTGGTGTACATTAAGAAGCATCTTTCCATCATACATTGCTCAAGTTTCAATAGGATATCCAAACAAACAACTGAGAAAAAAATATTTACCAAAAATCATATATGACAAGCCCAAGCCAGGTACTGGAAATAAGTCACTTTGACTTTTTTGTGTAATCCTCGGTTCTCTATACAGTGGGCCCTCAACATTCGATACTAATCCATTCTTGAGAGCTATCGAATGTCGAAAATATCGAAAGTCGAATTAATTTTCCCCATAAGAAATAATGGAAATCAAATTAATCTGTGCAAGACACCCAAAAGTATGAAAAAAAAATTTTACCACAAGAAATATTAAGTGTAATGCAATAGAATAATTACAATAACAACAATAACAATAGAATAATTGACACTTACCTTTAATGAAGATCTGGTGATGATTGATGGGATGGGAGGAGGGGAGACTGTCGAAGTTGTTACTGTTTAGAAGAGGAATCCCCTTCCATTAGGACTTGAGGTAGCAAGTCCTTTTCTGGGGTTACTTCCCTTTTCCTTTTAATGCCACTAGGACCAGCTTGAGAGTCACTGGACCTCTGTCATCGTTCCTTTAAGATTTGTCTAAAATGGGCCATAACATTGTCATTGTAATAGTCACCAGCACAGCTTGCAATAGCTGTGTTAGGGTGATTTTCATCCATAAAGGTTTGCAGTTCAACCCACTTTGCACACATTTCCTTAATTTTTGAAGTAGGCACAATGGAGTCCACAGCTGGCATAGGCTTCTCAGGGTTAGCCCCAATCCCTTCAAAATCTTTCTTAATTTCCATACTAATTCTCACCCTTTTTACCACAGGGTTGGCACTAGAAGCTTTTTTGGGGCCCATGGTAACTTATTTTGCAGAAACAAGCACCAAGTGATAATATGGATAATATGGAATGTACCGAATGTAGCCTTAGATGTGCGCACACTGGCTGGCTTGTAAACACTGGCACACACGGGGCAGTTCAGGCCACACGTGGACACATCTCGTATGAATCTTATCGAATGTCGGGTTTTCCATCGAATGTTGAGGCGAAATTTTTGCGTTAAAATGCATCGAATGTCGGATTTATCGAATGTCGATGCCATCGAATGTCGGGGGTCCACTGTACATACACTGCTATGTATGATAATCTTTGTAACTATATTTGTGTATACCTGACTAAACTTATAGTATTTCTATTCTCTTGACTGAGTACAAGAAACTGCCCATTCGCCTATTTCAGCTACCGAATAAAGTGGTCAGAAATTGGCAATTTAGCCAATTTCACACAAATTTCAAAGGATGCTACTTTCAAAATAGGGTCCAGAATAAGCAATGCAGACATTTCTGGCACATTTTCTCTGTTCATTAGCCATGGCTCCAGGCCCCTCTTACATTACTCTTGCTTACCATTTGGAATTTTTATTCACACAAAAAAATGGAAGATTTTCTGTTATGCAGACTACTGCATTATTGTAATAATTGTATAAATAATGTCAATCCATTCGTGACTCCATATTAGAATTTGGACTGGAGTTTACCTGGAGAGAGTTCCGGGGGTCAACGCCCCCGCGGCCCAGTCTGTGACCAGGCCTCCTGGTGGATCAGAGCCTGATCAACCAGGCTGTTACTGCTGGCTGCACGCAAACCAACGTACGAGCCACAGCCCGGCTGGTCAGGTACCGACTTTAGGTGCTTGTCCAGTGCCAGCTTGAAGACTGCCAGGGGTCTATTGGTAATCCCCCTTATGTATGCTGGGAGGCAGTTGAACAGTCTCGGGCCCCTGACACTTATTGTATGGTCTCTTAACGTGCTAGTGACACCCCTGCTTTTCATTGGGGGGATGTTGCATCGTCTGCCAAGTCTTTTGCTTTCGTTGTGAGTGATTTTCGTGTGCAAGTTCGGTACTAGTCCCTCTAGGATTTTCCAGGTGTATATAATCATGTATCTCTCCCGCCTGCGTTCCAGGGAATACAGGTTCAGGAACTTCAAGCGCTCCCAGTAATTGAAGTGTTTTATCTCCGTTATGCGCGCCGTGAAGGTTCTCTGTACATTTTCTAGGTCAGCAATTTCACCTGCCTTGAAAGGTGCTGTTAGTGTGCAGCAATATTCCAGCCTAGATAGAACAAGTGACCTGAAGAGTGTCATCATGGGCTTGGCATCCCTAGTTTTGAAGGTTCTCATTATCCATCCTGTCATTTTTCTAGCAGCTGCGATTGATACAATGTTATGGTCCTTGAAGGTGAGATCCTCCGACATGATCACTCCCAGGTCTTTGACGTTGGTGTTTCGCTCTATTTTGTGGCCAGAATTAGTTTTGTACTCTGATGAAGTTTTAATTTCCTCGTGTTTACCATATCTGAGTAATTGAAATTTCTCATCGTTGAACTTCATATTGTTTTCTGCAGCCCACTGAAAGATTTGGTTGATGTCCGCCTGGAGCCTTGCAGTGTCTGCAATGGAAGACACTGTCATGCAGATTCGGGTGTCATCTGCAAAGGAAGACACGGTGCTGTGGCTGACATCCTTGTCTATGTCAGATATGAGGATGAGAAACAAGATGGGAGCGAGTACTGTGCCTTGTGGAACAGAGCTTTTCACCGTAGCTGCCTCGGACTTTACTCTGTTGACTACTACTCTTTGTGTTCTGTTTGTGAGGAAATTATAGATCCATCTACCAACTTTTCCTGTTATTCCTTTAGCACGCATTTTGTGCGCTATTACGCCATGGTCACACTTGTCAAAGGCTTTTGCAAAGTCTGTATATATTACATCTGCATTCTTTTTGTCTTCTAGTGCATCTAGGACCTTGTCGTAGTGATCCAATAGTTGAGACAGACAGGAGCGACCTGTTCTAAACCCATGTTGCCCTGGGTTGTGTAATTGATGGGTTTCTAGATGGGTGGCGATCTTGCTTCTTAGGACCCTTTCAAAGATTTTTATGATATGGGATGTTAGTGCTATCGGTCTGTAGTTCTTTGCTATTGCTTTACTGCCCCCTTTGTGGAGTGGGGCTATGTCTGTTGTTTTTAGTAACTGTGGGACGACCCCCGTGTCCATGCTCCCTCTCCATAGGATGGTAAAAGCTCGTGATAGGGGCTTCTTGCAGTTCTTGATGAACACGGAGTTCCATGAGTCTGGCCCTGGGGCAGAGTGCATGGGCATGTCATTTATCGCCTGTTCGAAGTCATTTGGTGTCAGGATAACATCAGATAGGCTTGTGTTAACCAAATTCTGTGGCTCTCTCATAAAAAATTAATTTTGATCTTCGACTCTCAGTCTGGTTAGCGGCTTGCTAAAAACTGAGTCATATTGGGACTTGAGTAGCTCACTCATTTCCTTGCTGTCATCTGTGTAGGACCCATCTTGTTTAAGTAGGGGCCCAATACTGGACGTTGTTCTCGACTTTGATTTGGCATAGGAAAAGAAATACTTTGGGTTTCTTTCGATTTCATTTATGGCTTTTAGTTCTTCCCGCGATTCCTGACTCCTATAAGATTCCTTTAGCTTAAGTTCGATGTTTGCTATTTCTCTGACCAGTGACTCCCTACGCATTTCAGATATATTGGCCTCTTTTAGCCGCTCTGTTATTCTTTTCCGTCGCCTGTAAAGGGAGCGCCTGTCTCTTTCTATTTTACATCTACTCCTCCTTTTTCTTAGAGGAATAAGCCTTGTGCATACATCGAGTGCCACCGAGTTAATCTGTTCTAGGCATAAGTTGGGGTCTGTGTTGCTTAGTCTATCTTCCCAGCTTATATCGGTTAGGACTTGGTTTACTTGGTCCCACTTTATGTTTTTGTTATTGAAGTTGAATTTGGTGAATGCTCCCTCGTGACTAATCTCATTATGTCGGTCTGGGGCTCCGCGCATACATGTCTGAACCTCGATTATGTTGTGATCTGAGTATATTGTTTTTGATATGGTGACATTTCGTATCAGATCATCATTGTTAGTGAAGATGAGGTCTAGTGTATTCTCCAGTCTAGTAGGCTCTATTATTTGCTGGTTTAAATTGAATTTTGTGCAGAGATTTAAAAGCTCGTGTGTGTGTGAGTTCTCGTCAGAGCTGCCTCCTGGTGTTATCACTGCAACAACATTATTTGCTATATTCCTCCATTTTAGGTGCCTTAAGTTGAAATCCCCCAGGAGCAAGATGTTGGGGGCAGGAGCTGGCAGATTTTCCAGACAGTGGTCAATTTTTAACAGCTGTTCCTGGAATTGCTGGGACATTGCATCCGGAGGCTTGTAGACTACCACAATGACTAGGTTTTGGTTCTCGATCTTTACTGCTAAAACTTCCACTACATCATTTGAGGCATTAAGCAGTTCTGTGCAAACAAGTGACTCTGCGATGTACAGGCCAACCCCCCCCCCCTTTTGCCTGTTCACTCTGTCGCATCTGTATAGGTTGTAACCTGGGATCCATATTTCGTTGTCCAAGTGATCCTTTATGTGGGTCTCTGTGAAAGCCGCGAACATTGCATTTGCCTCGGCAAGCAGTCCACGGATGAAAGGTATTTTGTTGTCTGCTGCTGGCTTTAGACCCTGTATATTTGCAAAGAAGAATGTCATCGGACTGGTGGTATTGTTGGTACTAGGGGGGGACTTTTTTTCCGGCATTAGTATCTGTATCTGTTGGTTTGGAGTGGAGGCCATCGACTGTGGTTCCACTCCAGGAATGACTGGATTTGGTGTACGATTTCCGCCATTTCCTGCCAGTTTTTTTTCCTTCCTGGCACTAAAAAACCTCTCCCTCTTGAGTGGCTGTGGCTACCCAGGTTTTCCCATGGCCTGGATGTTTTGTATCTTTTTGTCCCCTTTAGATGGTGTGCCTGGCAATTTAAGTTATAGCACAGTCTTTCCTGTACTGAAGAGGGACACATTTCAGGGTGAAAAAGCTTACAGGAAGGGAGTTTGCATTTTCCTGTTGTCATATGGGCACGGCATTTTCTAGGGTGGTCATAGTTGCACGTCCCATCTGTTTTTCCAGATTTCCCATGCCTGCAGATACCAAGTGCATAGTATGTGCACAGGCTTGGTTTCCGTTTGCCTTGGGTTTCTGTGACTGTATTCCCTGTTGGTGCATGTTTACCTGTCTTATTCCTATCCTCACTAGCACCAACAATGGAGCTCTCACCAGTTGTTTTTGGTAATATATCCTCACTATTGCTAGTGGAGTCCTCTTGTTTGCTATTTCCTGTGGTATTACTAGTTTGTAATATTGGTTTTATCTTGTCCTTGACTACACTTGTTTCCCCACTACAGCTCCTGTCTCCCATGAGGTCATTTATATGCATTCCCTCCTGCGTATATTTCCTGACTACCTGGACAAAATCTCCAGCTTCACCATTACTGTCTCCCAGGACAGCACCTCCAGCTTCACCATTACTGTCTACCAGGACAGCACTATCAGCCCCACATTTACTGACTACCAGGGCAGCACCTCCAGCCTTACAGTTTCTAACTACATGGCCAGCACCAAGGGTGATACCATCCAGCCCAGGCTTTTTATTTTCCCATCTGTTATAGAATGCTTCCAGGTTTTCTATGAAGGCTGCTTTGATGTTATCCTCTTTTAATACCAATGTGATTTTAGTCCACAGATTTATCTCATTTGGGCATACCCAAAAACACTTCCCTGATTTAATACTGCTTGTAGCTAGTTCTTGGATATCTGCACAAGGGGCGTGACACCAATTTTCACAAAAATGACAATTTATCCATGCGGAAGCCCGTTTGTTTGATTGACTGCAGACTACACAGAGCTTCATAATGTGATTTGAATGGTTGATTTACTGTAATTCTACTAGTAACCTCTTGAATATTCTACTAATAACCTCCTTAAAGTGAAGCTCTAGCTATTTGCATTTCTATTTCTAACTGTACTTGTGTATTAATACAGCTTACCGGAGTACGTTTGTTTTATATTTATTGTTTGTGTTTGATAAGGGCGCCTAAAACCCCGTCTGTTTACAGTATGCTTTATTGTCCAACGAATCCGTTTGAAACCGGTCAAGGGTTCGGACCAGTCAAGGGTTCGAAACCAGTCAGATCTGATCAGGGTCACTTATTTAAAACATACTGGTCGGTGATTTGGGCTAACACATGAAGGATCTACTGGAAATTATCTAACCGAGTAATATGTGATTTGATTGATACAAAAGTATAACTTGTGTGTTGAAGAACCGGTGATTGCTGGCAGCTCCTACAATGACGAACGGTCGAGCCTCAACCCTTGTTTATCGACCACTGTATCTAGCTTTTCTAGGTTTTTTTCCGTCCCCACCACAACAAATGCTATATTATCACTATAGTTGACTGGTGGAATTTTTGGAGGAAAGACGCTTTTTCTGTAGTAATATTTGCTTCTCGTTGTGTATATTGCGACTGCTGGTAACTACAGGTTATATGAATTTCACTGTATACATCTGGTATTTCAAGAAAAGAGAAAGAAACTAATGAAAGTCACTCCACTCCTCTAAGTACCATTATATTACTGGTTAGTTGCTACTACAACACTGAATTCTCCTATTCACTGGTATCACTAGATTATATGGAGGTACACTAGCAGGCCAGGAAGATTATTAAAACAGCTGACCTGTGTGGTAAGTTTCTGGCGACTTCTGGCACCTGCCTCTTTAGGCTTATCACTTCGGTTACAAATTCACCTGTTTTAAATGACACTTTAGCATTTATTATCTATATACGAGGGTGCCACTGTAGTATACACTATACACTATGAATACACAATATTATCAGGGAGACTTTCTTTCCTCTGACAAAGAAAAGTTCTATTATTATTATTTTGCACATGGCACATTAGGCCTATGATTCCCCTCTGGCAGTAAACTCTGCTAGGTAGTGCATACTAATCCTTTTTTTGACTCAGTATATAATATTTTCTGCCCAAGATTGGTTCCAAGTGCTAGAGGGATGTATCGTATAGGATTAATGGCACAAATTAAAGTTCTAGCACGTAAGAGCGACCATGAAGACACGAGAAAACACAGAGCACAACGAAGCACGCTGACAAGAATGACATACACTTCTATGTAGACTGGCAGGTGGACACGTATTAGACGGTGATGTCATCTGTTTACTCTTGAACATCACCAAGAATCGAACATTTCCTCTACTTTGAGCTCAATTTCAAGGTACTTTTCATCATGAAAGTAAAAATCATATCTGTTTCTGTAATATATCTTCCATTCTGTCAAATGAGACCAAAAAAATGAGAATAAACCATAAAAGCCATACAAAAATACACCACTGATGGGCGGCTAATGGCCGAAAAATGAACTCTGTTATTTATGATCCAATTTCTTTCATTTTTGGTGTACGATAAGTATCATTCCTTCATACATTGCCCAAGTTTCAATAAGATAGCCCAACAAACAACTGAGAAAAAAATATTTACCAAAAAATCATATATTGCAAGCCCAAGCCAGGTACTAGAAATAAGCCACTTTGTCTTGACCTTTTTGGGTTATCCTTGGTTCTTTACATATATGCTGCTATATTATAATCTATGTAGAGAAAATTGCTTTTTTGTTTCAGTTTTATGGTGCACTAAAAGTGTATATCACAGTTAGCCCTGTGCTATACTCTGTTTTCTCTAATATAAGCCCCCAAGACAAGGATAGAAGAATGGTACAGTGCAACCTCTACTTGCGAGTTTAATCCATTCCATGACTTTGCTCACAACTGGATTTGTTCATTTGCAGAGTCAATTTTCCCCATTTAAATTAATTGAAATGCAATTAATCCGTTCCAGTGGAATTCTGTACTTCAATAATTTCACTAATATCAACTCTACGGCTTATTTATCTATCTCACTTCATCGAATATGACATAATAAACAATGTAAATAACATAGAAACCTGATATATACTCTAAAATGAATAAAGTATGTCATTCATGTAGTGGTATAGGCGGTGTCGGCGGTGGACGAGAGTTTGTCTGGAGACCGGGCAAAATACTTCATGAATAATTTCGCTATCATCATCTATACGGCTTGTTTATATATCACAGTTTATCTGATATGACATAACAAACAATTTAAATAACAGAGAAACATGATATATACTCTAAAATGAATAAAATATGTCATTATGTAACAGGTGGAGGTGGCCATAACCGCTCCCTCTTTGTTGTGGTAAACACTGCCATCTAGTGACGGCCTTTTGAAGCCATCTATTATTATAATTATTATATATAGTACATTATTATTATATGTATTATGATACATATTATATTATTATTATTATTATTATTGTATTATATTATACTATTACAGGTCCACCATCACAAATCCGGCAATCAGTTATTCGGTTCCTTCAGTTATTCGGCACTAATTTTGGCTAGCATAATTTCAAATTTCCAGGGTCGCCACACCAACCTGCTGGTACTGTTTGGTGGTGCTACTTGCTGCATAAGTCATTCCAATTTCTTTTTCTCCATTTATTGTTTTAACCTGCTTACTTTTAGTCCTAGTCATGGTTCCAATGAATAAAAGAAATGCTGCTCATTATGTAAAGCACCTACACAGTACATTATCCATTAAAGATAAGGTGGCTTTGAAGCCACTGTCGGTTGCCATGAGCTCAGTCTCATGATGCAGGAGAATATGCTTTATTATTAAGCTAATGTCAACACTACAGTTTATTTGCTTATCACAGTTGATCTAATATGACATAAGAAACAATATAAATAACATAAAACATGTTAAATACTCCAGAATGAATAATATTTGGCATAATACCGAGCAGTTTGACGGAGGTATGAAGAGGATATGGTATACAAACACCATTCTCCTATCCCTGTCTTGGGGGCTTATACTATTAGAGAAAACGGAGTGTAGCACAGGGCTAATGGTGATACACACTCGTACTGCACCATAAACCTGAAACAAAAAAGTTATTTTCTCTATATAGATTATCACACATAACAGCATGTGTAGAGAACCTAGGATAACCCAAAAAAGTCAACGTGGCTTATTTCTAGTAACTGGCTTGGGTTAGCCATATATGATTTTTGGTAAATATTCGATTCCCAGCCAGGGTAGAAACATTAGGCATGTTTCTTTACACCTGTTTTGTTTATGTTTACCCATCAGTAAATGGGTACCTGGGTGTTAGCTGACTAGTGTGGGTGTTATCCTGGGACACTGACCTAATTTTCTTGAAATATTCTGCATAACAAGCGGCTTTCTATATAGTAGTATGTCATTGATGTCAGCTAGGCCTGTATACCTTGTACATTACATGTAGTAAATAAAGATATTATTATTATTATTATTATTATTATTATTATTATTATTATTATTATATTATTATTTTCTCAGTTGTTTGTTGGGTTATCGTATTGAAACTTGGGCAATGTATGATGGAAAGATACTTCTTAACGTACACCAAAAATGAAATAAATCAGACCATAAATAGCGGAGTTCACTTCTCAGCCATTAGCGGCCGTTTAGCAGTACAGTGGACCCTCAACCAGCGATGGCATCGATTAACGATAAATCTGACTAGCGATTCATTTAAACTCAAAAATTTTGCCTCGACTAGCGCTTAAAAACCCGACCAGCGCTATTCGTTCCGTATCATACGTGTCCACTTTGGCCTGAGCGCGCCTCACTTGTCCCTTTGGTGCCAGTGTTTACAAGCCAGCCAGCCACCGCGGTTGCTTCCAAACATACAACTGGAACATTTCATATTATCACAGCCTTTTTAGTGATTGCACCTGCAAAATAAGTCACCATGGGCCCCAAGAAAGCTTCTAGTGCCATCCCTACAGCAAAAAGGGTGAGAATTACTATGGAGATGAAGAAAGAGATCATTGATAAATATGAAAGTGGAGTGCGTATCTCTGAGCTGGTCAGGTTGTATAATAAACCCCAATCAACCATTGCTACTATTGTGGGCAAGAAAATGGCAATCAAGGAAGCTGTTCTTGCCAAAGGTGCAACTATGTTTTCGAAACTGAGATCGCAAGTACTCGAAAATGTTGAGAGACTTGTTATTGGTGTGGATAAACGAGAAACAGATAGCAGGAGACAGCATCTCTCAAGCGATCATATGTGAAAAGGCTAGGAAGTTGCATGACGATTTAATTAAAAAAATGCCAGCAACTAGTGATGTGAGTGAATTTAAGGCCAGCAAAGGTTGGTTTGAGAGTTTTAAGAATCGTAGTGGCATACATAGTGTGATAAGACATGGTGAGGCTGGCAGTTCGGACCACAAAGCGGCTGAAAAATATGTGCAGGAATTCAAGGAGTACATAGACAGTGAAGGACTGAAACCTGAACAAGTGTTTAATTGTGATGAAACAGGTCTGTTTTGGAAGAAAATGCCAAGCAGGACCTACATTACTGAAGAGGAAAGGGCACGCCCAGGACATAAGCCTATGAAAGACAGGCTTACTCTGTTGATGTGTGCCAATGCTAGTGATGATTGCAAAGTGAAGCCTTTATTAGTGTATCACTCTGAAACTCCCAGAGTGTTCAGGAAAAACAATGTCCTCACCTGGAGGTTAACGCCCCCGCGGCCCGGTCTGTGACCAGGCCTCCTGGTGGATCAGAGCCTGTCAACCAGGAGTTGCTGCTGGAAACAGTACGAGCCACAGCAATTTGTGGTGCTGTGGAGAGCTATGGACTAGGGACTTTTTCTATGACTGGTTACACCATGCATTTGCCCCCGCTGTGAACAATTACCTAATTGAAAAGAAATTAGACCTTAAGTGCCTCCTGGTATTAGACAATGCTCCTGGTCATCCTTCAGACTTGGCAGAGCGACTTTCTAGGGACATGAGCTTCATTAAGGTGAAGTTTTTGCCTCCAAATACCACTCCTCTCCTGCAGCCCATGGACCAGCAGGTCATTTCCAACTTCAAGAAACTGTACACAAAAGGTGCTTTGTAGTGACCTCAGAAACTCAACTGACTCTAAGAGAGTTTTGGAAAGATCATTTTACCATCCTCAATTGTGTAAACATTATAGGTAAGGCTTGGGAGGAAGTGACTAAGATTACATTGAACTCTGCTTGGAAAAAACTGTGGCCAGAATGTGTAGACAAAAGGGATTTTGAAGGGTTTGAGGCTAACCCTGAGAATCCTATGCCAGTTGAGGAATCCATTGTGGCATTGGGGAAGTCCTTGGGGTTGGAGGTTAGTGGGGAGGATGTGGAAGAGTTGGTGGAGGAGGACAGTGAAGAACTAACCACTGATGAGCTGCTAAATCATCTTGAACAGCAAGAGGGCAGACCTGAGGAAACTGGTTCGGAGGAGAGGAGAGAGAAATTGAAGAAGTTGCCTACTTCTAAGATTAAGGAAATCTGTGCAATGTGGCTTAAAGTGCAAAGCTTTATGGATGATAATCACCCTGACACAGCTACTGCAAGCCGTGTTGGCAACCTGTACACTGACAATGTTGTGAACCACTTTAGGAAAGTCATAAAGGAACGAGAGGTACAGGCCTCTATGGACAGATATGTTGTGCGACAGAAGTCCAGTGACACTGAAGCTGGTCCTAGTGGCATTAAAAGAACATGTGAAGTAACCCCAGGAAAAGACTTGCTGCCTCAAGTGCTAATGGAAGGGGATTCCCCTTCTAAACACTAAAACCATCCAGTCTCCCCTCCTCCCATCCCATCAATCATCACCAGATTTTCAATAAAGGTAAGTGTCATGTAAATGTGCATGTAATCTTCAGTTTGTGTGTATTAAAATTAATATTTCATGTGGTAAATTTTTTTTTTTTTCAATACTTTTGGGTGTCTTGCACGGATTAATTTGATTTCCATTATTTCTTATGGGGAAAATTAACTTGACTAACGATTATTTTGACTAACAATGAGCACTCAGGAACGGATTAATATCGCTGGTTGAGGGTCCACTGTATATTTTTGTATGGTTTTTATGGTTATATTCTCATTCTTTTGGTCTCATTTGATAGAATGAAAGATATATTACAGAAATAGATATGATTTTGATTGCTTTCATGATGAAAAGTACCTTGAAATTGCACTCACAGTAGCGAAAATGTTCTATTCTTTAGCAAAGCTCAAGAGTAAACAAATGACATCATTGTCCAATACCTGTCCGCCTGCCAGGCCAAATTCCAATACGTAGTCAAGAATGGCTTGACATTATTTACACAATTATTACAATAATGCAGCAGTCTGCATAACAGTAAATCTTCTATTTTTTTGTGAATAAAAATTCCAAATGGTAAGCAAGAGTAATATAAGAGGGACCTGTAGCCATGACTAATGAACAGAGAAAATGTTATTTTAGTGCCAGGAATGTCTGCATTGTTTATTCTAGATCCTGTTTTGAAATTGGCCTCTGTTGAAATTTGTGTGAAATCGGCCAAATTGCCAATTTCTGGCCACTTTATTGGGTAGTTGAAATAAGTGAATGGGCGGTTTCTTGTACTCAGTTGACAGACTAGAAGTAAATAAGTTTATTCAGGTATACACAAATACAGTTACATAGATTATCATACATAGCAGTGTATGTATAGAGAACCTGGATAACCCAGAAAAGTCAAAGTGACTTATTTCCAGTACCTGGCTTCGGCTTGCCATATATGATTTTTGGTAAATATTTTTTTTTTCGGTTGTTTGTTAGGCAATCTCATTGAAATTTGGACAATGTATGATGGAAAGATGCTTCTTAACGTGCAACAAAAATAAAAAAGACAGACGATAAATAAGGGAGTTCACTTCTCAGCCATTAGCCGCCTCTTTGCAGTATATTTTCGTTTGATAGAATGGAAGATATATTACAGAAATAGACATGATTTTGATTGCTTTCATGACGAAAAGTACCTTGAAATTGAGCTCAAAGTAACGGAAATGTTCGATTTTTGCTTATGTTCAATGAACTGTGTAAGTCAAGTTGGTTAATTTTATTAAGTGTATTCTAACCTAACCACTCTGTAATCCGGCATACTACAGGTCCCAATGATGCCGGATTTGTGATGGAGGACATGTATTATACGTATTATTATTATTATGTGTATTATTATTATACATATTATTATTTTATTTTATTATCACACTGGCCGATTCCCACCAAGGCAGGGTGGCCCGAAAAAGAAAAACTTTCACCATCATTCACTCCATCACTGTCTTGCCAGAAGGGTGCTTTACACTACAGTTTAAACTGCAACATTAACACCCCTCCTTCAGAGTGCAGGCACTTTACTTCCCATCTCCAGGACTCAAGTCCGGCCTGCCAGTTTCCCTGAATCCCTTCATAAATGTTACTTTGCTCACACTCCAACAGCACGTCAAGTATTAAAAACCATTTGTCTCCATTTACTCCTATCAAACACGCTCACGCATGCCTGCTGGAAGTCCAAGCCCCTCGCACACAAAACCTCCTTTACCCCCTCCCTCCAACCTTTCCTAGGCCAACCCCTACCCTGCCTTCCTTCCACTACAGACTGATACACTCTTGAAGTCACTCTGTTTCGCTCCATTCTCTCTACATGTCTGAACCACCTCAACAACCCTTCCTCAGCCCTCTGGACAACAGTTTTGGTAATCCCGCACCTCCTCCTAACTTCCAAACTACGAATTCTCTACATTATATTCACACCACACATTGCCCTCAGACATGACATCTCCACTGCCTCCAGCCTTCTCCTCGCTGCAACATTCATGGCCCATGCTTCACACCCATATAAGAGCGTTGGTAAAACTATACTCTCATACATTCCCCTCTTTGCCTCCAAGGACAAAGTTCTTTGTCTCCACAGACTCCTAAGTGCACCACTCACCCTTTTCCCCTCATCAATTCTATGATTCACCTCATCTTTCATAGACCCATCCGCTGACACGTCCACTCCCAAATATCTGAATACATTCACCTCCTCCATACTCTCTCCCTCCAATCTGATATACCTGGAGTTTACCTGGAGAGAGTTCCGGGGGTCAACGCCCCCGCGGCCCGGTCTGTGACCAGGCCTCCTGGTGGATCAGAGCCTGATCAACCAGGCTGTTGCTGCTGGCTGCACGCAAACCAACGTACGAGCCACAGCCCGACTGATCTTTCATCACCTAATCTTTTTGTTATCCTCATTACCTTACTCTTTCTTGTATTCACTTTTAATTTTCTTCTTTTGCACACCCTACCAAATTCATCCACCAATCTCTGCAGCTTCTCTTCAGAATCTCCCAAGAGCACAGTGTCATCAGCAAAGAGCAACTGTGACAACTCCCACTTTATGTGTGATTCTTTATCTTTTAACTCCACGCCTCTTGCCAAGACCCTCGCATTTACTTCTCTTACAATCCCCATCTATAAATATATTAAACAACCACGGTGACATCACACATCCTTGTCTAAGGCCTACTTTTACTGGGAAATAATTTCCCTCTTTCCTACATACTCTAACTTGAGCCTCACTATCCTCGTAAAAACTCTTCACTGCTTTCAGTAACCTACCTCCCACACCATACACCTGCAACATCTGCCACATTGCCCCCCTATCCACCCTGTCATATGCCTTTTCCAAATCCATAAATGCCACAAAGACCTCTTTAGCCTTATCTAAATGCTGTTCACTTATATGTTTCACTGTAAACACCTGGTCCACACACCCCCTACCTTTCCTAAAGCCTCCTTGTTCATCTGCTATCCTATTCTCCGTCTTACTCTTAATTCTTTCAATAATAACTCAACCATACACTTTACCAGGTATACTCAACAGACTTATCTCCCTATAATTTTGGCACTCTCTTTTGTCCCCTTTGCCTTTATACAAAGGAAGTATGCATGCTCTCTGCCAATCCCTAGGTACCTTACCCTCTTCCATACATTTATTAAATAATTGCACCAACCACTCCAAAACAATATCCCCACCTGCTTTTAACATTTCTATCTTTATCCCATCAATCCCGGCTGCCTTACCCCCTTTCATTTTACCTACTGCCTCATGAACTTCCCCCACACTCACAACTGGCTCTTTCTCACTCCTACAAGATGTTATTCCTCCTTGCCCTATACACGAAATCACAGCTTCCCTATCTTCATCAGCATTTAACAATTCCTCAAAATATTCCCTCCATCTTCCCAATACCTCTAACTCTCCATTTAATAACTCTCCTCTCCTATTTTTAACTGACAAATCCATTTGTTCTCTAGGCTTCCTTAACTTGTTTATCTCACTCCAAAACTTTTTCTTATTTTCAACAAAATTTGTTGATAACATCTCACCCACTCTCTCATTTACTCTCTTTTTACATTGCTTCACCACTCTCTTAACCTCTCTCTTTTTTCTCCATATACTCTTCCCTCCTTGCATCACTTCTACTTTGTAAAAACTTCTCATATACTAACTTTTTCTCCCTTACTACTCTCTTTACATCATCATTCCACCAATCGCTCCTCTTCCCTCCCGCACCCACTTTCCTGTAACTACAAACTTCTGCTGAACACTCTAACACTACATTTTTAAACCTACCCCATACCTCTTCGACCCCATTGCCTATGCTCTCATTAGCCCATCTATCCTCCAATAGCTGTTTATATCTTACCCTAACTGCCTCCTCTTTTAGTTTATAAACCTTCACCTCTCTCTTCCCTGATGCTTCTATTCTCCTTGTATCCCATCTACCTCTTACTCTCAGTGTAGCTACAAGTAGAAAGTGATCTGATATATCTGTGGCCCCTCTATAAACATGTACATCCTGAAGTCTACTCAACAGTCTTTTATCTACCAATACATAATCCAACAAACTACTATCATTTTGCCCTACATCATATCTTGTATACTTATTTATCCTCTTTTTCTTAAAATATGTATTACCTATAACTAAACCCCTTTCTATACAAAGTTCAATCAAAGGGCTCCCATTTTCATTTACACCTGGCACCCCAAACTTACCTACCACACCCTCTCTAAAAGTTTCTCCTACTTTAGCATTCAGGTCCCCTACCACAATTACTCTCTCCCTTGGTTCAAAGGCTCCTATACATTCACTTAACATCTCCCAAAATCTCTCTCTCTCCTCTACATTCCTCTCTTCTCCAGGTGCATACATGCTTATTATGACCCACTTTTTGCATCCAACCTTTACTTTAATTCACATAATTCTTGAATTTACACATTCATATTCTCTTTTCTCCTTCCATAACTGATCCTGCAATATTACTGCTACCCCTTCCTTTGCTCTAACTCTCTCAGATACTCCAGATTTAATCCCATTTATTTCCCCCCACCGAAACTCCCCTACCCCCTTCAGCTTTGTTTCGCTTAGGGCCAGGACATCCAACTTCTTTTCATTCATAACATCAGCAATCATCTGTTTTTTGTCATCTGCACTACATCCACGCAAATTCAAGCATCCCAGTTTTATAAAGTTTTTCTTCTTCTCTTTTTTAGTAAATGTCTACAGAAGAAGGGGTTACTAGCCCATTGCTCCCGGCATTTTAGTTGCCTCATACGACACGCATGGCTTATGGAGGAAAGATTCTTTTCCACTTCCCCATGGACAATAGAAGAAATAAAGAAGAACAAGAGCTATTTAGAAAAAGGAGAAAAACCTAGATGTATGTATATATATATGCATGTGTGTGTCTGTGAAGTGTGACCAAAGTGTAAGTAGGAGTAGCAAGATATCCCTGTTATCTAGCGTGTTTATGAGACAGAAAATGAAACCAGCAATCCTACCATCATGCAAAACAGTTACAGGTTTCTGTTTCACAGTCATCTGGCAGGACGGTAGTACTTCCCTGGGTGGTTGCTGTCTACCAACCTACTACCTATTATTATTATTATTATTATTATTATTATTATTATTATTATATAAATAATTTGTAATTTTTATTCACACAAAAAATATAAGACTTACTGTTATTCCTCATTGCAATAATTGTATAAATAATGTCAACCCATTCACTACTGCATATTGGAATGGACATATATGCATTTGTTTACTCTGAAACAGCCAAGCAATGGACCACTTCTCCTAGGTTGAGCTCTATTTCAAGGTACTTTTCACCATGAAAACAATCAAAATCATATCTATTTCTGTAATATGTCTTCCATTCTATCAAATGAGACCAAAAAAACAAGAATACAACCAAAAAAACCATTCAAAATTACCGCTAAGGGGTGGCTAATTGCTGAGAAGTGAACTCCATTATTTATGCTTAAATATCTTTCATTTTGGGTGTATGTTAAGATGCATCTTTCCACCATACATTGCCCAAGTTTCAATAAGATAGTCCAACAAACAAATGAGATACAATTCCCAAGATCAAGAGCAAGAGCGCATCACCAGTGTCAAGGATCCTGCGTTGAGGTCTGCTCGCTTGTGGAAATTTTGCTTGCGTATGAAAGCAAAAAATCGACCCATCGACTGCTCGTATTTGGAAAAACTCGCACGTGGACACACTCGCAAGTAGAGGTCCCACTGTACAGTGGACCCTCGACCAACGATATTAACCCTTTCAGGGTCCAAGGCCCAAATCTGGAGTCACGCACCAGTGTCCAAGAATTTTAAAAAAAAAAATTTGTTATTTTTTCTTATGAAATCGTAGAGAATCTTTTTGTGAAGGTAATAAAACAAAAAGTACGAAATTTGGTGGAAAATTGACGAAATTATGCTCTCGCGAATTTTGATGTGTCAGCGATATTTACGAATCGGCGATTTTGCCGACTTTGACTCCCATTTTAGGCCAATTACATTATTCCAATCAACCAAATTCTTAGCTATTTCACTAGTATTACTTCTATTCTATCGATTGAGCACAAGAAATCGCCAAGTCAACTGTTTCAACTACAAAATAAAGTGATCGGAAATTGTTAATTTGGCCAATTTAACACAAAGTTCAAAATATTCCAATTTCAAAATAGGGTCCAGAATGAACAATGTGGGCATTCCTGGCACTAAACTAACATTTCCTCTGTTCATTAGTTATGTTTTGAGGCTTTACAAATAAATTCCATTTTGATTTTTTATTCACATAATGAATTTTTATTCACACCAAAAAATAGAAGATTTACTGTTATGCAATACTGTAATAATTGTATAAATATCATCACCATATTTGTGAATGTATATTAGACCCACCAGCTGACGTGTATTAGACGTGTGAGGTCGCTTGTTTACTCTTGAATATCGGCAAAAATTTAACATTTCCGCTACTTTGAGCTCAGTTTCAAGCCATTTCCAATGCTAAAACCAATCAAAATCATCACTATTTCTGTAATATGTCTTCCATTCTATCAAATGAGACCAAGAAATCGCAAATACAACTATAAAAAACATACGAAAAAACACTGCAAAGTTGCTGTTTTAATCGAAAAATCATGATTTCATTTTTTTTCTCTCATTATACACAGTGTGCTGCAGGATCTGTTTTATGTGGTGCACACATACCACATAGATGTATTCTCTCATATCTAGGCCCAAATGTACCACTCACAGTTTATCAGAGTGAGCTGAGTTCATGGCGTAGATCTACGGTTTGGACCCTGAACGTAAAGCCGTAGATCTATGGGACGGACCCTGAAAGGGTTAATCCATTCCTGAGAGCTCATCGTTAATCGAAATTATCATTAGTCGAGTTAATTTTCCCCATAAGAAATAATGGAAATCAAATTAATCCGTGCAAGACACCCAAAAGTATTGAAAAAAAAAATTTTACCACATGAAATATTAATTTTAATACACACAAACTGAAGAAGACATGCACAGTTACATGAAACTTACCTTTATTGAAGATCTGGTGATGATTGATGGGATGGGAGGAGGGGAGAGTGTTGATGGTGTTAGTGTTTAAAAGGGGAATCCCCTTCCATTAGGACTTGAGTTGGCAAGTCCTTTTACGGGGTTACTTCCCTTCTTTTAATGCCACTAGGACCAGCTTGAGAGTCACTGGACCTCTGTTGCACAACATATCTGTCCATAGAGGCCTGTACCTCCCATTCCTTTATGACATTCCTAAAGTTTTTCACAACATTGTCAGTGTCACAATTAAACACTTGTTCAGGTTTCAATTCTTCACTGTCTATGTACTCCTTGAATTCGTGCACATATTTTTCAGCTGCTTTTTGGTCCAAACTGGCAGCCTCACCATGCCTTATCACACTATGTATGCCACTATGATTCTTAAATCTCTCAAACCAACCTTTGCTGGCTTTAAATTCACTCACATCACCACAAGTTGCTGGCATTTTTCTAATTAAATCCTCATGCAACTTCCTAGCCTTTTCACATATGATCGCTTGAGAGATGCTATCTCCTGCTATCTGTTTTTCGTTTATCCACACCAATAACAGTCTCGCAACATCTTCTATCACTTGCGATCTCAGTTTCGAAAACATAGTTGCACCTTTGGCAAGAACAGCTTCCTTGATTGCCGTTTTCTTGGCCACAATAGTAGCGATGGTTGATTGGGGTTTTGTGTACAACCTGGCCAGCTCGGAGACACACACTCCACTTTCATACTTAGCAATGATCTCTTTCTTCATATCCATAGTAATTCTCACCCTTTTTGCTGTAGGGTTGGCACTAGAAGCTTTCTTGGGGCCCATGGTCACTTATTTTGCAGGTGCAATCACTAAAAACGCTGTGATAATATGAAATGTTCCGATTGTATGTTTGGATGGGACCGCGGTGGCTGGCTGGCTTGTAAACACTGGCCAGAAGTGGACGCGTCTCAGACGGAACGAATCGTGTTCGTCGAGTTTTTTAGCGCTAGTCGAGGCAAAATTTTTGCGTTAAAATGTATCGCTAGTCGGATTTAACGTTAGATGATGCCATCGTTGATCGAGGGTCCACTGTACTTGTATCCCATATTCTCTTCGTACCTCTGTCGAACTGCTCGGTATTATGCCTTAATATTATTCATTCTGGAGTATTTAACATGTTTTTATGTTATTTATATTGTTTATTATGTCATATTAGATAATTTGTGATAGGCAAATAAACAGTAGTGTTGATATTAGCATAGTAATAAACCATATTGCCCTATATCATGAGACTGAGCTCATGGCAACCAACAGTGGCTTCAAAGCCACCTTATCTTTTATGAACAATGTACTGTATATGTGCTTTACACAATGAAAAGCATTTGTTTTATTTGTTGGAACCATGGTTAAGGCTAAAGGTAAGCAGGTTATAACAGTAAATGAAGAAAAAGAAATTGGAATGACTTATGCAGCAAGTAGCACCACTAAACAGTACCAGCAGGTTGGTGTGGCGACCCTGGAAATTTGAAATTATGCTAGCTGAAATTACTGCCAAATAACTGATGGAACCGGATGTCTGATTGCCGGATTTGTGATGGTGGACCTGTATCTGTAAAATATTTCAGTTATTAGAATATGATAGTATTTTTTTTTTTTCATTGCTTGAACTCTCACAGCACGGCAGCTGCTTGACGCTGTCCTTATCTGTTGTGTAGGTGTGACAACTGTGAAAAACACCAAGTTTAGTGCCTTACCTATTCTTTCAAAGAATTCACAGTAATCATGCAGCAGTGTTGAATCATATGCATAACTAGTCTTCTGCATGTTGTTGACTGATAAGGAAGACAGCAGCATAATAGTGCTAACATGAGGTCAAGCTCAGAAAGTGATGTAAACATTCAAAACCTTTTCATGATAGATATACAAAACATACCTTGGGAAGGAGAGTTTTAAGAAGCTATGAAAAATGTGTCTAATAATTATTACTAGGTAAGATGAATTATGTTTGGCAGTGCTGAAAAATGAACTAACTAGAACAAGAGAAAATAATAATAATTACTAAAATCAATAAACCTAACTTGGTCATTCAGCACTGGATGGCAGGACACAACAAATGTTAGATAAATGGTGGATGTAGTACATGAAGTAGAAAAGGATAGTATTTCAAGGCAATGTAACAAAGCAGTCTCTAATAAACAATTAACAGACCAGTCTATCAAAACATTCCAAATAGTGAAGGACTTGGCAAACAGTGGCAGCTCATCCATAGGAGCTGCAGCCCCCCCAGATGCTCACTGCCAGACATGACTTCATTGACCTTACACTAAAATAATTTCCAGCTGACAAATATATTACAGGAAAAATCTGTTGTATGTTGTTTTCAATGTATTTATAAGCGAATTTTTTATTTTTCTGTTGAAACAAGATAAAAAAATGATTAAAAATAGAAGTTTGATGCGGTACGACAGTATAGGTATTACTGGCGTTACGAGCTACCACTGTTGGTAAATATTGCACAATGGACCA
The DNA here is from genome assembly GCF_038502225.1 of Cherax quadricarinatus. NCBI lineage: Eukaryota > Metazoa > Arthropoda > Malacostraca > Decapoda > Parastacidae > Cherax > Cherax quadricarinatus. Next base: position 18,039,598 of record NC_091333.1, read on the forward strand.
GAGCATCCCTCTATGTTATAACTATGGGTGAGTCAAATTTAGAGCAAGGATTGCATTTAGACCAAGTTGGTCTTTGTAGAAAAAAAAAGCACCAACAAACCTGTAAAAAAAAAAAAGTTGAAAAGCAAAAGTGCTTGCAAGAAATTGGAAGACCCTGGATTGCTAAACATGCAGAATAATGTGTAAGTTGATTACTTTAAACACAAGACTGACTTAAGGCCCAGCTGAAAGTGACTCTTCTGTTTACTAAAAATGCAGAAGAGTCAGTACAGAATGTGAATCACAAGGGAATGGAAAGAAGAAAAAGACTGGATGGCTCGCAATACACTAAAAATTGGAGAAAAAACGAATAAGGCAAAAATGTTACAATAGCAATATAGATGACTGCAACAAGGAGGCTATATAATTCAGTAGATGAAATAATGGCAGATTATGGCTGTCATCTCTGAAAAATATAATCAAGAAAGACAGCAGCATATGTTATGGCAGCAGAGGACTTTGAACAATGTACAGTAAAATAATCGTTGTAATTGGATATGTTGAAAAAATAAAGAATATGGTAATCCTGGGAAAGAAAGGAGAGAAAATCTTATTTGGAGCATAGGAATTGCCTGAAGTGGAGTGAAGAAATAAATGGGAGTGTGAAAGACGAGAGAGTCAGAACAATCATTATATTGATGGTATGCAGTACCAACAAGTAGATGAACAAGACACAAGTGTAACATGTGCACAATGATCTCTGGTGAATTATTATAATCAAAAAAGAAATGCTAAATCCACTAGGGTCATACAGTGGTGCAGGGAAGGAGGTGGGGGGGGGGTGTTGCTGAATCATAGACTAGCAAGGGTGGAGAGGATAACGCAGGTAGAGTTAGAAAGGGCTATGAGGAGTGCTAAAAAAAAGCACAGCCTCTCCTCACTTAGTGACGTATTTGTTTACCAAAGACTTGGACTTATGATGGGCTCTCTGACCAGTATGTATACGTAAATAATGTATATTAGAGCTGATTTTCTCTGTTCTGTTTATTACAGTATACAGTGGAACCTCTACTTGTGAGTTTAATCCATTCCATGACCTTGCTTGCATCTGGATTTGCTCGTTTGCAGAGTCAGTTTTCCTCATTTAAATTAATTGAAATGGAATTAATCCGTGCCAGTGGAATTCTGTACTTCAATAATTTCCTTAATATCAACTCTATGCCTTATTTATCTATCACAATTCAACTAATATGACATAAACAATATAAATAACATGGAAACCTGATATATACTCTAGAATGAATAAAATATGTCATTATGTGACAAGTGGAGGCGCCCATAACCGCTCCCGCATTGTTTTGGTATTCACTGCTATCTAGTGACGGCCTTTCGAGGCCGTCTATTATTATAATTATTATTATGGTATACATTATTTTTATACATGTATTATTATTATACGTAATACAGTGGAACCTCAAAAATCGAACGTATCACATATCGAACGTTTCGAAAATAGGACCATTTTTTGGGACAAACTGTGTCTCTATTATCGAACGTGCCCCTATTTTAGGACCGCCGGGTATGGGACCTGTCTGCTGGCCCGCTCTGTCCACGTCCCCATGCAGGCATCATGAGCAGTCTAGCTTTGTTTATGCTTGAGTGAGCACTAACCTGCGCTCTCATTCACACATTTTACGATTATTTCATTGTGTTTAGTGCTTGTGGGATTGTGAAATAATCTGCCATGGGCCCAAAGAAACTTGCTATTGGTACCCCTGTGGTAAAGAAAGTGAGAAACACCATAGATGTGAAGAAGGAAATAATACAGAAGTATGAGAGTGGTGTGAGACTTGCTGAGCTTGCCAGGATGTATGGGAAAAACAAGTCACCATCGGTTCTATCCTGTCAAAGAAAGAACAAATCAAGGAAGCTGATGTTGCAAAAGGTGTTAATATGCTAACCAAAAAAAGACCACAAATAGTTGAAGAGCTTGAGAAGTTGTTGCTGGTGTGGATCAAGGATAAAGAGATTGTAGGTGATAGTGTTTCAGAGATGATTATTTGCGAAAAGGCAAGGAAGTTGTATGCTGATCTGGTACAGAAAACTCCTGGAACCAGTGCTGATAGTGAATTTAAGGCCAGCAGAGGCTGGTTTGACAGATTTAAGAAGCGTAGTGGCATACACAATGTTGTAAGACATGGTGAGGCAGCCAGTTCAGACAAACGGGCAGCTGAGAAGTTTGTACAGGAGTTTAAGGGGTACATAGACAGTGAAGAATTCAAACCTGAACAAGTGTTTAATTGTGACAAAACAGGCTTGTTTTGGAAGAAAATGCCAAAAAGGACCTTCATCACACAGGAGGAAAAGGCACTGCCAGGACACAAGCCTATGAAAGACAGGCTTACTCTTTTGTTCTGTGCAAATGCTAGTGGTGATTTTAAAGTGAAGCCTTTGCTTGTGTATCATTCAGAAAATCCCAGAGTGTTTAAGAAAAACAATGTCTTTAAGAACAAGTTATGTGTCTTGTGGAAAGCTAATCATAAGGCATGGGTCACAAGACAAATTTTCAAAGAGTGGGTCTATGAAGTGTTTGGCCCCAGTGTGAAAAAATACCTCTAGGAAAAGAAATTGCCACTCAAGTGCCTCCTGTTAATGGACAATGCTCCTGCTCATCCTCCAAACTTATTAGACCTCTTGTCTAAGGAATTCAGTTTTATAAAAGTGAAGTTCTTGCCTCCTAACACCACTCCTCTCCTCCAGCCCATGGACCAGCAGGTAATTTCTAACTTCAAAAAACTCTACACAAAAGCAGTGTTTGAAAAGTGCTTTGAAGTGACCACAGACACTAAGTTGACCCTAAGAAAGTTCTGGAGGAATCACTTCAACATCTACAACTCCATAAGCCTTATAGGTAAGGCTTTGAACTCTGCTTGGAGACAATTTTGGCCAGATTTTGTCCAAAAGAGGGATTTTGATGGGCTTGAGGTTGACCCTGACCCTGACCCAGCTCACCCTCTGCCTGTTATGGACTCTATTGTGGCATTGGGGAACACCCTGGGGTTGAAGGTGAGTGGTGAGGATGTGGAAGAGTTGGTGGAGGACCACAGGGAAGAGCTAACCACTGAAGAGCTGCAAGAGCTTCATCTGGAGCAGTATCAGACCACAGCTGAGGAACTTGCTTCAGAGGAGGAGGAAGAGGGAGTGGATGAGGTGCCTTCTTCAAAGATTTGTGCCAAGTGGAATGATGTCCAAATGTTTGTGCATAAGTACCAAACTGAGCAAGCTGAAACAAGCCATCTTTGCAACAAGTTCAGTGACAGAACCATGTCCCATTTTAGGGAAATGTTAAAGAGGTGCCAGAAACAGAGGACTGTGGGCAGTTATTTTGTGAGACAGGGGTCCAGTGACTCTCAAGCTGGTCCTAGTGGCATTAAAAGACAGAGAAGGGAAGTAACCCCAGAGAGGGCTTTACCTGAAGTCCTCATGGAGGGGGATTCTCCTTCCAAACACTAACCCCAACTCCCTCTCTCCTCCTCCCTATCTTCCAGATGCCATCACCAATCTTCAATAAAGGTAAGTAAAAATGTTATTTTATATGTATTACTATACATAATTAAAAACTATAGTATTTGTTGTATGTAAAACTGTAATTAATCTCTATAAAATGTATTTTTTGTGTGAATATTTTTGGGTTTCTGGAACAGATTAATTGTATTTCCATTATTTCTTATGGGAAATGTTGCTTCGAATTTCAGACTTTTCGAATTTAGAACTAGCTCCTGGAACGGATTAAGTTCGATTTTTGAGGTTCCACTGTATTATTATTCTTTCAACACACTGGCCGTATTACCGTTTGGAATTTTTATTCACACTAAAAATAGAAGATTTACTGTTATGCAGACTATTGCATTATTTACGAAAAGTACCTTGAAATTAGGCTCAAAGTAGCAGAAATGTTTGATTCTTTGGTGATGTTCAAGAGTAAACAAATGACATCACCAATACCTCTCTATATGTCAATTATTATTAATTGATCGTCTTTATCATACTTCTACATTATTTATGTTATACCTAATATTATTCTGGAATAAATATGATACATAACCTTTATTATTGTAATAGTATAATTATAAAATATTTTATAGTGCCGTGATCTCATACCTCCATATGCCATGGTGAACTATGAGTTACTGAGACTGCTTGCGCCTTCTCCCTATTTTCGTAAAGCTCCGCCCAGTGGAGGTGGTTGCTGGTGATAGTAGTGGAGGTGGTTGCTGGTGGTAGTAGTGGAGGTGGTTGCTGGTGATAGTGGAGGAGGTGGTTGCTAGTGGTAGAGGTGGAGGTGGTTGCTAGTGGTAGAAGTGGAAGTAGTTGCTAGTGGTAGTGGAGGAGGTGGTTGCTGGTGGTAGTGAAGGAGGCAGTTGCTGGTGATAGTGGAGGAGGTGGTTGCTGGTGGTAGTTCTGCCTAGTGGGTGGAGGTTTATGAAAATAGGGAGAAGGTGCAAGCAGTCTCAGTAACTCATAGTTCACCATGGTGTGTGGAGGTATGAGCTCACGACACTATAAAATATTGTATAATTATACTATTATCATCAATAAAGGTTATCTATCATATTTATTCCAGAATAATATTAGGTATAACATAAATAATGTAGAAGGATGATAAAGATGATAAAATTAATAAAAACTGACATTATATAGAGAGGTATTGAAGGGTAGGTGCCAGACGCCCACCCTTCAATACCCTTCATCGCCAAAGAATCGAACATTTCCGCTACTCTGAGCTCAATTTTAAGATACTTTTTGTTGTGAAAGCAATCAAAATCATATCTATTTCTGTAATATATCTCCCATTCTATCAATTGAGACCAAGAAAATGAGAATACAGTGGACCCCCGCATAACGATATTAATCCGTTCATGAGAGCTCATTGTTATGCGAAATTATCGTTATGCGAGTGAATTTTCCCCATAAGAAATAATGGAAATCAAATTAATCCATGCAAGACACCCCAAAGTATGAAAACAAAACATTTTTACCACATGAAATATTAATTTTAATACACACAAACTGAAAAAGGCATGCACAATTACATGACACTTACCTTTATTGAAGATCTGGTGATGATTGATGGGATGGGAGGAGGAGAGAGTCTTAGTGTTTAGAAGGGGAATCCCCTTCCATTAAGACTTGAGGTGTCAAGTCCTTTTCTGGGGTTACTTCCCTTCTTCTTTTAATGCCACTAGGACCAGCTTCAGAGTCACTGGACTTCTGTCGCACAACATATCTGTCCATAGTGGCCTGTGCCTCTCGTTCCTTTATGACTTCCCTAAAGTGTTTCACAACATTGTCAGTGTAATAGTCACCAGCACAGCTTGCAATAGCTGTGTGAGGGTGATTTTCATCCATAAAGGTTTGCACTTTCAGCCACATTGCACAAATTTCCTTAATCTTTGTAGTAGGCAACTTCTTCAATTTCTCTCTCCCCTCCTCCGAACCAGTTTCCTCAGGTCTGACCTCTTGCTGTTGAAGTTGATCTATCAGCTCATCAGTGGTTAGTTCTTCATTGTCCTCCTCCACCAACTCTTCCACATCATCCCCACTAACCTCCAACCCCAAGGACTTCCCCAATGCCACAATTGATTCCTCAACTGGCATAGGATTCTTAGGGTTAGCCTCAAACCCTTCAAAATCCCTTTGGTCTACACATTCTGGCCACAGTTTCTTCCAAGCAGAGTTCAAGGTCCTCTTAGTCACTCCCTCCCAAGCCTTACCTATAAGGTTTACGCAATTGAGGATATTAAAGTGCTCTCTCCAAAACTCTCTTAGAGTCAGTTGAGTTTCTGAGGTCACTACAAAGCACCTTTCAAACAGAGCTTTTGTGTACAGTTTTTTGAAGTTTGCAATAACCTGCTGGTCCATGGGCTGCAGGAGAGGAGTGGTATTAGGAGGCAAAAACTTGACCTTAATGAAGCTCATGTCCCCATAAAGTTGCTCTGCCACGTCTGTAGGATGACCAGGGGCATTGTCTAACACCAGGAGGCACTTAAGGTCTAATTTCTTTTCAGTTAGGTAATCTTTCACATTGGGGGCAAATGCATGGTGTAACCAGTCATAGAAAAAGTCCCTAGTGACCCATGCCTTACTGTTTGCCCTCTACAGCACACACAAATTAGCCTTGAGGATATTCTTTTGCCTGAACACTCTGGGAGTTTCTGAGTGATACACTAATAAAGGCTTCACTTTGCAATCACCACTAGCATTGGAACACATCAACAGAGTAAGCCTGTCTTTCATAGGCTTATGTCCTGGGAGTGCCTTTTCCTCCTGGGTAATGTAGGTCCTGCTTGGTATTTTCTTCCAAAACAGGCCTGTTTCATCACAATTAAACACTTGTTCAGGTTTCAGTCCTTCACTGTCTATGTACTCCTTGAATTCCTGCACAAATTTTTCAGCTGCTTTGTGGTCCGAACTGGCAGCCTCACCATGCCTTATCACACTATGTATGCCACTACGCTTCTTAAATCTCTCAAACCAACCTTTGCTGGCCTTAACCCCTTCAGGGTCCAAGGCCAAAATCTGAAGTGGTGCTCCAGTGTCCAAGAAATTTTGAAAAAAAAAAAAAAAATTATTTTTTCTTACAGAATTAAAGAGCATATTTTTGTGAAGGTAATAAGACAAAAAAAAAAAATTCTGATCAGTACTTACCGAGATACAGTGCCAAGAAGTTTGTCGAAAATGATGTGGTGGCGGCAACATTGACAAATTCCCCATACGCGCATTACATTATTTTGCGGTTTTTGTTGTTTTTTCTTTTCTTTTCCAATTTTTTTCTATTCCTACTAACATTTGGGACCTGAGAGACCAATACTGTATATAATGTATATATATAAACTCACTGTATTGAACACAATAACCGCATTAACCCTTTGACTGTTTCAGGCCCCTCTCTGAAACTGTCATTCTATGTCGCCAAATATTCGAAAAAAAAAAATTATTTTTTCTTATGAAAATGTTAGGAATATTTTTACTAGTGTTTTAAGCCTAAAAAAAATTTTTTTGCCATCAGTACTTACCAAGATATAGAGCCGCAAAGTTTGCAGGTAACTTATGTGGCCTGTGAGACCAATGTAAGGTGCATTGTTCAAATATACACTCATTATTTACAACACAATAACAGAACAAACTTTATCACTATTAGTTTGTGTATACACTTTACACAAACAAATAATACAAAACAATGTTTATTACTATTGTTCCATAATATATATACATATGTACAGTCACTAACCACATTCCTAGAACTGCTGCAGCTTGTGGAACTCTTTGAAACATGGGTATATGCAGAGGGGCACTTCACACTCCTCACACATAAAACGAGTGTCTCTGCGTGTTTGTGGGCATTTTGTGGTATGCATACATACATAACACCTCTTCTGAGCATTTTTCTTGGCAGTAGTAGGAGGCAGTTGTATGGGGTAGTGATCACCAGGCCTCATACGAGATGACGTCTGTGGGCGCTGGTCTATTGCAGGAGTTGCTCCTTGGTACTTTGCAATTATTTGTCTGATTACTGACAGGCTAAATTCACCATATTTTGGTGTTTTGTTGGTCTTCAACTTGTATATGTTATAAGCATTTAGCATAGAGATATCAACAAGATGGAAAAAAAGTTTGATATACCACTTATAACTCTTGCGTACACAGTCTGCAAACCCAATCTGCATGTCACATTTGTCCACTAAGCGCATATTGAGGTTGTAGTTCATGACAGCTGCAGGCTTTAGAATGGGTTCATTGGTCTCTCTGTTGTCCCTGCCACTGGGTACCATTTCGTTTCTGTGAACTGATGTCAACAATGTGACATCACGTTTGTCATGCCACCGAAATGCCATGATGTCATTGGTAGCAAAGGCTTGCACCTCACCTCTGCGAGTGCCAGTGTCGAACCTTGGCATATGTTTGCGATTACCACGCACTGTGCCACACACGTCTGTCAAGTTCACTCGCAAGAAATCACTGAGTAAGGGGCTTGTGTACCAGTTATCAGTAAATAACATATGCCCCTTACCAAGATATGGTTCCATCATTGTTCGAACCACATCACCAGAGATACCCAATAACTTCATGGTATCTCTCAAAGTATTACTGCCAGTGTACACAATAATATCTAAAACAAGACCACTTCTGCAATCACACAGTACAAATAGCTTTATACCAAAGCGTTTCCTCTTGCTTGGTATATATTGCTTGAATGAGAGTCTTTCTTTGAATAAAATCAAGGACTCATCAATAACAAGCTTCCTGAAGGGATAAAAATACATGCAGCACTTTTGTTTCAGGTACATAAACACATTTCTTATCTTATATAACCTGTCGCTTCTGTCAGGCCTGGTTTTGTCTGAAAAGTGTAACATACGTAACAGTATCAGGAAACGATTGACACCTATAATGTCACTAAAACCTGGAGTTGAAATCAGGCGATCTGTTGTCCAGTATGTGGTGACAGTGTGCTTATACACATGTGGCATAAGCATTATTGTGGCAAAAAACAGGTACATCTCTGCCACAGTTGTCTCCTTCCACTTGTGTAGCTGTGATTTTGGTGAGAGAATTGTATTTGCCATGGTGTAATCAGAGTATGTGTTTCTTTCCCTGACAATGATGTCCATCAGGGGTTCATCGAAGAATAACTCAAAGCAGTCCAGTTCACTGGCATTGTTCCCAAGTGGACAAGATGGCTTTATTCCACTTTGTGTTTCATCAAAGTCATGAGGACTGGGAACAAACTCGTCACCGTCCTGCCAATCCCAGATGCGGTCTGCTGGTGGGGTCTGGATATTGTACTGTGGTTGTGGTTGTGCAGGTTGTGGTGGTGCAGGTTGTGGGAGTGTGGGGTAGGGTGAGCCTGGTTGTTCTGCTGAGTCAGCCGTGTGGGTAGTAGCGTGGCCCGGTGATGGTGCCACATGGGCCGTGCAACCCTCACTATCACCACCACTGCCTCCTCCCTCACTGTCACCATTCATACCCATCGTTACAATATCGTCATCTTCACTATCAGGTCGTGGTGTAGGGCCGCGGGATGTGCTCCCAGAGTTTCTCCTTCCCCTTGGAACAACATATGAAACACTACCAGACCGCATGCTACGTCGTACATACTGGCGCTTCACTGGGGAATATTCACTCTCACTGTCACTAGAACTGCTTTCAATGACCTTGAAATCACTATCACTATCACTGCTATCATCTGGGTGTTGAACACGACCAAATAGTTTCCTCTTTCGTCCTGGTACAGGCGAACATGAACGTGAACAAGCCGGCACAGCACCAGAGGTCGAAGGTTGTGGGTCATCTGGGTTTTTGTCACTATTTACGTTATCCTGGGCACTTTTTTCGGTAACACTCACTTCAAAACCCTGGAATTCACTGTCACTGACATTTTCATCGCTGTTAGAGCTATCACTTGGGAATAAAAGACCTCCAATCCGCCGAGGAGTGAGGAACTTCTTACCAAGAGGCATGGTGAAAATGGACTGACAACATGGCGTTCCCACAATGCACCGCTGGGTCCCAGATTTTTTTCACAGGGTGCACACCGACCACTGAGACCCATTCTCTCCCGTGTAGGCCTACCAGGCCTTTGGCGCTTGATTTGAAGCCGCTAGAATTTGTGCATATAAATACGTCAGAAACATTGGCTCGTAAGACGTATTTATACGTCGGAAACAGTCAAAGGGTTAAAGTTATTATCATATTATTGTTTACCACTGTTGTTTATTACAATAAACATGCACAAATCTTGTATAATACTAATGTTCTATCATATATTTACATATTTACAATCACTGGACATGGTTTTAGAACTGCTGGAGCTTGTGGAACTCCTTGAAACAAGGCACCATGCACAGAGGCACCTTACATTCCTCACACATAAACCGAGTGTCTTTGCGTCTTTGTTGCCGTCGTTTTGTTTGTGCACAGACAACACATCTCTTCTGAGCAAATTTCTTCTGAGTTGAAGGAAGCTGTATTATGAAATGATCACCTTCCCTCCTCAAACGCTTGGGTATATCCTGAGGAATTCGAGGACCGTGTTGTATAGCAGGTGTTGTTACCTGGTACTTCATTATGAGTTGTCTGACAACAGACAAACAAAATTCACCATACGGTGGTCTGTTGCCAGTCTTTATTTGGTACATATTATATGCATTGAGCATTGAAATGTCCATGAGATGGAAGAAAAGTTTCATGTACCACTTGTAACTCTTAAGAACACAGTCAACAAAACCAATCTGCATGTCACATTTGTCAACCAAGCGCATGTTTTGTGTATAATCAATCACTGTCACTGGTTTTCGAATACGTTCATTAGTCACTCGATCAACTTTGCCACTGTCTTGCATTTCATTACGGTGAATGGTTGTCAACAATGTGACATCTCGTTTGTCATGCCACCGTAATGCCATGATGTCATTGGCAGTAAACGCCTGCACGTCATCACCACGAGCACCTGCGTTGAGCCTGGGCATATGTTTACAATTAGAACGCACTGTGCCACACACGTCTGTCTTGTTCACTCGCATGAAATCACTGAGTAATGGGCCTGTGTACCAGTTATCGGTATATAATGTATGCCCCTTACCAAGATAAGGTGCCATCATGTTTCTCACTACGTCACCTGAGATACCCAATAACATCTTGGTATCTTTCAATGTTTTACTACCTGTGTATACAACAATATCCAACACCAGGCCACTGTCACAATCACAGAGTACAAACAGTTTTATACCAAAGCGTTTCCTCTTGCTCGGTATATACTGCTTAAATGACAGTCTACCTTTGAACAAAATCAATTACAAGATTCTTGAATGGATAAAAGTATATGCTGAACTTTTGTTTGAGATACATGAAAACATTTCTAATCTTGTATAACCTGTCACTTCTGTCAGGCCTGGTTTTGTCAGAGAAGTGCAACATACGTAAGAGTAAGATAAACCTGTTCACTGGTATGATTTCACTGAAGACCGGGGTAGAAATTAGCTGATCTGTGGACCAGTATGCTTTTATATTATGCTTATAGATGTGAGGCATAAGCATTATTGTTGCAAAAAGCAAATACATTTCTGCAACAGTCGTCTCTTTCCACCTGTGTAGTCTTGACTGTGGTGATAAGATCGTATTTGCCATGGTGTACTCAAAATACTTATTACTTTCCTTGACAATAATTTCCATCAATGGCTGGTCAAAGAATAATTCAAAGAATTCCAGTTCATTGGCCGTGGTTCCAAGGGGACAAGTAGGTAGAATTCCACTTTGAGAATCATCAAAGTGGTGAGGCTTGGGAACAAAATTGGGATTTTGCTGCCAATCCCAGATACGGTTTGCTGGTGGATACTGGACATCATAGGCTGGTTGTGCGGGTGGTTGTGGTTGTGGTGGGCTGGTGGCTGGCGCTCCGCTTTGTCCTTGAACTGACGAGTCAGCAGCGTGGGTCCCAGCGTGGCCTGGTGAGTCACGCATGGCGGTGCCACTACCATCACCACTAACACCATCCACTGATGCCTGTGGTCTATCCATGCCAAGTGTAGCCACATCATCCTCACTATCACTACCTAAAACTGGTGTTGGGTCACGGGATGTACTCCGGGATGTACTCTGGGATGTACTCCGTCCCCTGGGCACAGCATAGGGTACACTACCCGAGCGCATGCGGTGGCGAACATACCGATGCTTCACTGGTGAATATGATTCCTCACTATCACTACTCGAATGATTGTCGAGCGCAATAAAATCACAGTCCACGTCACTATCATCATCATTACTGAAGTCAGAGGCCTGGCCATGCGAAAATATTAGTTTTCTCTTGCGATGAGGAACAACCGACCGTGAGTCACGAGTGCCCACACCAGAGGTAGAAGGTTGAGGATCGTCAGGGTTTTCTGCACTATTATCGATATCCTGGTCATTCTTTTCGGTCACTAACTGATCAAAGCCATAGAATTCGTCTTCATTTCCACTTCCATCAGTGTCAGAACTATCAGATAGGAAGAGGAGAGTCCCAATTTTCCGGGGAGTGAGAGCTGACTTGCGACGAGGCATGGTGAACAAGGGTAATTGAGCCGGCATTCCCACAATGCTATGCGGGCGCCTAGATTTTTTGTTTATGGTGCACACATATCACGCAGACCCGTTCTCTCACATGTAGGCCTATGAGCGTTTTCACGCTAAATTTGACGGCGCTAGAATTTTGGCATAGATCTACGGTTTGGACACTCAACGTGAAGCTGTTGATCTACGGGACGGACCCTGAAAGGGTTAAATTCACTCACATCATCACTAGTTGCAGGCATTTTTTTAATTAAATCATCATGCAACTTCCTAGCCCTTTCACTTATGATCACTTGAGAGATGCTATCTCCTGCTATCTGTTTTTCATTTATCCACACCAATAAGAGTCTCTCAACATCTTCCATCACTTGCAATCTCTGTTTCGAAAACACAGTTGAACCTTTGGCAAGAACAGCTTCCCTGATTGCCTTTTTGTTGCCCACAATAGTAGCGATGGTTGATTGGGGTTTATTATACAACTTGGCCAGCTCGGAGACACGCACTCCACTTTCATACTTATCAATGATCTCTTTCTTCATCTCTATAGTAATTCTCACCCTTATTCCTGTAGGGTTGGCACTAGAAGCTTTCTTGGGGCCCATGGTCACTTATTTTGCAGATAAAATCACCAAAAACACTGTAATAATACGAAATGTTCCGATTGTATGCTTGGATGTTACCGCGGAGGCTGGCTGGTAAACAATGCCACCGGCGGAACATGTGAGGCTGGCTAAGGCCGCACATTAGACGCGTCTCGGACGAACAGCGTTGAGCGGGTTTTTTAGCGGTATGCGAGGCAAAATCTTAGCGATAAAATGTATCAGTATGCGGATTTAATGTTATGTAAGGCCAACGGTATGCGGGGGTCCACTGTACAACCATAAAAACCATGTGAAAATATACCTCTAATAGTCGAGAATTGAACTCTGTTATTTATAGTCTGACTTTTTCAATATTGGTGTACGTTAAGAAGCACCTTTCCTTCATACATTGCCCAAGTTTCAATAAGATAGTCCAACAAACAACTGAGATCCAATTCCCTAGATCAAGAGCAAGAGCCCCTCACTAGCATCAAGGAACCTCCCTAGAGGCTCGCTCATATCTGGAAATTTCACTCGCATATGGAAGCAAAAAATTGATTGAGCGACTGCTCGTATCTGGAAAAACTTGCATGTGGATGCGCTCGTGAGTAGAAGTTCCACTATACAGTGCTACTCATGGCATTATGCCGGTAAGTGCCCCGGCATAATGTCGTGACAATAATCAAAGGCCTACCATACAGGGGGGGGTCTTTTTTCATCAGTGCATTATGCCGGGTAGCAACCGTTAGCATGACGTCATGGCCTACTGCCACACTCCACAGTGACTCCTCAGTGCTCACGTGGCTGCCATAGTGAGAGGAAGTGTTGCACTTTTGTCTCTCATCCAACCCATCTTGTGTCTGGTGTTCCCTTTGGTTTTGGGGCTATACATGTTTGATTATGGGTAAAAGGAAGTCTTACACCAGAAACTATAGCTCAAATCATAGGGCTTCACAAAGCTGGGCACCAGATGAAAGAAATAGTAGAGAATGTTGGTGTGTGTGAGCATTCAGTGAGGAACTGGGTGCAGCATTTCAAGGCTGGTGGCGGTGTCGAGTTCCCATCTTCCAAACCTTGGCCTGGCCCCTCGAAGAAGATGTCTGTTTGTACCTTAACGGTTGCAAAAGAATCGAAGACTAACCCAAAAGGATTCTTTCAGGTATACAGAAGTAAGATCAGGGACAAGATAGGCCCACTCAAAAGTTCCTCGGGTCAGCTCACTGACAGTGATAAGGAAATGTGTAGAATTTTTAACACATACTTCCTCTCAGTTTTTACACAGGAGGATACCAGCGATATTCCAGTAATGATAAATTATGTAGAACAGGACGATAATAAACTGTGCACTATTAGGGTCACAAGTGACATGGTCCTTAGGCAAATAGATAAATTAAAACCTAACAAATCCCCAGGCCCTGATGAACTGTATGCAAGGGTTCTAAAGGAATGTAAAGAGGAGCTTAGCACACCTTTGGCTAATCTTTTCAACATATCACTACAAACTGGCATGGTGCCAGATAAGTGGAAAATGGCAAATGTGATACCTATTTTCAAAACAGGTGACAGGTCCTTAGCTTCGAACTATAGACCAATAAGCCTAACCTCCATAGTGGGAAAATTTATGGAATCAATAATTGCCGAGGCAGTTCGTAGCCATCTTGAAAAGCATAAATTAATCAACGAATCTCAGCATGGTTTTACAAAGAGGCGTTCCTGCCTTACGAATTTATTAACTTTTTTTACTAAGGTATTTGAGGAGGTAGATCATGGGAATATATATGATAGTATGTATATGGTCTTCAGTAAGGCTTTCGACAGAGTTCTTCATCGGAGGCTATTGTGGAAAATTAAAGCACATGGAATAGGAGGAGAAATTTTTTCCTGGATAGAGGCATGGTTGACAAATAGGCAGCAGAGAGTTTGCATAAATGGGGAGAAATCAGAGTGGGGAAGCGTCACGAGCGGTGTTCCACAGGGGTCAGTGTTGGGCCCCCTGCTGTTCACAATCTACATAAACGACATAGATGAGGGCATAAAGAGCGACATCGGCAAGTTTGCCGATGACACCAAAATAGGCCGTCGAATTCATTCTGACGAGGACATTCGAGCACTCCAGGAAGATTTGAATAGACTGATGCAGTGGTCGGAGAAGTGGCAGATGCAGTTTAATATAGACAAATGCAAAGTTCTAAATGTTGGACAGGACAATAACCATGCCACATATAAACTAAATAATGTAGATCTTAATATTACGGATTGCGAAAAAGATTTAGGAGTTCTGGTTAGCAGTAATCTGAAACCAAGACAACAGTGCATAAGTGTTCGCAATAAAGCTAATAGAATCCTTGGCTTCATATCAAGAAGCATAAATAATAGGAGTCCTCAGGTTGTTCTTCAACTCTATACATCCTTGGTTAGGCCTCATTTAGATTATGCTGCACAGTTTTGGTCACCGTATTACAGAATGGATATAAATTCTCTGGAAAATGTACAAAGGAGGATGACAAAGATGATCCCATGTATCAGAAACCTTCCCTATGAGGATAGACTAAGGGCCCTGAAACTGCACTCTCTAGAAAGACGTAGAATTAGGGGGGATATGATTGAGGTGTATAAATGGAAGACAGGAATAAATAAAGGGGATGTAAATAGTGTGCTGAAAATATCTAGCCTAGACAGGACTCGCAGCAATGGTTTTAAGTTGGAAAAATTCAGATTCAGGAAGGATATAGGAAAGTACTGGTTTGGTAATAGAGTTGTGGATGAGTGGAACAAACTCCCAAGTACCGTTATAGAGGCCAGAACGTTGTGTAGCTTTAAAAATAGGTTGGATAAATACATGAGTAGATGTGGGTGGGTGTGAGATAGACCTGATAGCTTGTGCTAACAGGTCGGTTGCCGTGTTCCTCCCTTAAGTCAATGTGACCTGACCTGACTAGGTTGGGTACATTGGCTTAAGCCGGTAGGAGACTTGGACCTGCCTCGCATGGGCCAGTAGGCCTTCTGCAGTGTTCCTTCGTTCTTATGTTCTTATGTTCTTAACTGCTAAAGAATTGAAAGAAAAGAACCCACATCTTCTCTCAAAGGTGTCTGTAAGAACTGTTAACAAACGTGTATTAGAACTGGGCTACAGTAGTCACCACCAGGTTAAGAAACTGATCCTCTCCAAGCCACAGAAGAAACGTAGGCTGGATTATGGAAAGAAATATCTTCACTGGAATTCTAAACAGTGGTCTGAAGTACTTTGGAGTGATAAAGCAACCTTCATCATCACCTGTAACTGTGGGTGATGTGTGCCGGCCCGGGGTTGGCACTAGAAGCTTTCTTGGGGCCCATTGTGACTTATTTTGCAGAAACAAGCACCAAAAACAGTGATAATATGGAATGTACCAAATGTATCCATAGATGCGTGCACACTGGCTGGCTTGTAAACACTGGCACACACAGGGCAGTTAAGGCCACATGTGGACACGTCTCGTACGAATCGTATCGAATGTCGGGTTTTCCATCGAATGTCGAGGCGAAATTTTTGTGTTAAAATGCATCGAATGTCGGATTTATCGAATGTTGATGCCATCAAATGTCGGGGGTCCACTGTACCTCCCCAAACCCTCAAGAATTTGTGTGAGAGTCTTCCTGCATGGCTGAGGGACATGATTAAGTGTAAAGGATGCAGCAACAAGTATTAAAACCTCAGTGTGCAAATATATATATTATAATCTTTCATGGTATGGGTTCGTTTTGGTACGTGTGTGGGGGAGGGGTGGCATAATGCCGTGACGAGCACTGTACAGTACACTACTGTATAATCATTTAAAAATATGTTAAGAATGTTATAAATGGTGCAAAGGTGACATTAAAAAATATCAAAGATGGTTGACATAAGTCCACTACCATTATAGTATGCTCCTTGTTTAGCGACGAATTCATTTACCGACGTGGTCTTAGGAACGAAACTTAATCGTTAAGTGAGGAGAGGTTGTATTATCAAAGTTTGTGTAATAAATCGGTTGCAGTCAAAAAGTCAGAGGGAGTCTGTGTCAAAGGTGGGGCCATCAGCAAGGAGGGAAGATAAAGTAAGGGCATTAGAGCAGTGATGACATAGAAGGAAAATTCTGCGTGCTTGATGAAAGACAGGACAGTCCAATAAAATTTGGCAAATTGAAATTGGAACCTGACAGTTCTCACAGAGGGTAACAGGGCACCTCTCCATGAGATACCCATAAGATGGGTGTGTCCAGTACGTAGATGAGAGTGTTGTTTCCCACCCTTGGCATTGATGACAAGAAGGCCAGAAACCTAAACGAGGTTTGATAGAATGTAATTTGTTATGAGTCATACCAGACCACTGTTGTTGCCAATGGCTGCAAAGATGGTTAGAGATTACAGCAAAATAATCTGAGAATGGAATACCTATATAAGAAACTGGGAGATCATGTACTGCTGACTGTGCAGCAGAATCTGCCTGCTCATTACCCTAAACATCAACATGACCAGGGACCCAATAGAAAACAATTTCTTTGTTTTTGCTGGTAATGCAGAACAACAGAAGTTGCATACGAAGAACTAGGGATGAGTTGAATCAAATTTTTTAAGAGCTTCCAAAGCAGTAAAGGAGTCTGAGACAATGACAAACGTTGAGATAGGCATGGATGCAATATGGATAATTACAACCTGAACTGCATACAACTCAGCTGTAAAAGAATGCTAGCTGAGTGTAATAAATGCCCTCATACTACGTTGTCTATGTACAATGCAATGGAATGAGAATGAAACTAGAAGTGATTCAGAAAAAAGAGAATGAGAAGCAACTGTTGGTATTTGGACTTTTGCATGTGGCAGTGGGAAAGAACAGACACGAACCATCAGAACTTCCCAAGGGGGAAGTGAAAAGGAAGAAGCTAGATGAACATATAAAGGGAGCAACTGAAGAGAAGACAAGAGGGAGGAAGACGAAGAGAAAAGGGGCGAAGATAATGGACCTCTACTTACGTCTGATATTATCCTTTATGTAGAAGGATCATGAAGATGATGAGAGAGGCCAAAATAGCAGAGGCAGTGAGCATCAGGAGAATCATCAAAGGATGGAACATTCACTTCTGCATATAGGCTCTTGACTGGTGAGGATTGAAATGCACCCAAACATAAATGTAATCCTTGACAATGGATAGGATCAAGTTTAGAAAGAGTTGCAGGAGAGGCCACTGAATATATCTGGTCACCATACTCCAGTTTAAAAAAAGTTAAAGCTGAATGCAATTAAAGGAGAGTTTGACGATCTGCCCCCACGAAAGATGAGTGAGGGTTTTAAGGAGGTTCAGCTAGCTGTGGCAAGTTGCTTTCAGGAAGGTAATGTGAGGTTTCCAGAACTGGCAATCAAGCAGAAGGTCAAGAAATCTGACCATATCACTTACAGGGATACAGGAGCCATACAGGTAGACTATCAGAGAAAATAACATCTGGTGAAAGTAATTTGGTGCATTTTAGCACCAGAAAATTTAAACACATGCATAATGGCCCAATGGGAAACATAGTTGATTGCATTCTGGAGTGAGGCTGCCGCTAGGTGAGAGTCAGTGCCTGTACAGGCTATAGCGAAGTCATCAACATAAAGTGATGACCCAGTATTAGACGGGAGAACAGAGGCCAGATCTGGTGCTAAGTACACATCCCTGAGGGACACCTTCAGCTTGGATAAGTCCACAGAAAGCGAATTATTAACTCAAACATGGAAATCTCTTTCAGATAAGAAGTTGTTAAGGAAAAATGGCCTCCTTAGGAGGTCTTGGAGCAAGGTGTTATACCTCCAAGTAGTGTCATATGCCTTTTCAAAGTCAAAAGAGGTTGCTATAATAGAGTGATTATTAGCAAAGGTGTTTCGAACATACATATTTAAGCCGAGTAAGGGATCAGTAGTAGAGTGGCCCTTATGAAAACCATGTTGATGAGGGGCAAGACTATTGTGTGTGTCTAAATACCACATCAAGCATCTATTTACCAGATATTCCATCACCTAGAAAACTGCGCTGGTAAGAGCAATGGGATGATAGTGTGAGGTATCATGTTCTGAAGTGCCTGGTTTACGAAAAAGTAGAAAAATGGCAGATTCCACAGCTGGGAAGCACTCCATGTGACCAAAAAAGATTGAAAAGATGTAAGAGGACTGCAAAGGCTGAGGGATGCAAATGCTGAAGCTTATGATATGAATGCCATCAGGCCCACCTACAGATGATCGGCAAGTGGAAACTGTCGACTCCAGTTCTAAAAATGTAAAAGGCACATTATAAGACTCTTCTCTGCTAGAAGTAAAGTCTGAAGGCAGTAACTCTGGAGGACTTGGAGGAAAGAAAGGAGGGGCACAGATAGAGCCCTTTAGAGATATGGACAAGATGATTTCCGATCTCTTTGGCAACTTCAAGAGGGTTTGCAACACTGACACCAACAACCCGAAGAATGGGAACAGTCTGGAGAGTACTTGCCACTCAATTTCCATACTTTTTTCCAAACTGCACTCATAGAGGAAGCTGAAGTGATGGTTGAAACATAATCCTGCCAACAAGTACGTTTATCTTAACGGATGACACGTTGGGCGACCATTCTCACCCACTTAAAATCAAGGAGTCACTCTCTGGTCCTAGTGTAATGATATCGGCCCCATGTAACACATTTCAAATGTACTGCACGAGCACAAGCAGGAGACCACCAAGGCATGCATTTCTGAGAATGCCTGCTCAAGGTTTGAGGTACAGAAAGTGATGCCGCAGTTAAAATTGAGGTCGAAAAGAGGTGTAACAGCTCATCCATAGAAGGTGAAGAAGGGTCCTTACAAAAAGCAATTAGGTGCAAGTAAAGATCCAAATTCACTTGTTCAAATTGCCAAAGTGAGCTTCGAAGAGAGTGAGAATACGAATGGGAAGTAAGCAGAATAGGAAAATGATTGCTGTCCTGTATATCTGGGAGCACAGACCAGGTAAAGTCAAGTGCAGTTGAGGAGGAGCAAACTAAGAGATCAATGCAAGAGATAGATTGAGTGTGAGGGTCAAAATGGGTGGGAGTACCCATATTTAAAGCATGGAGGGAAAGAGAAGTGAGAATAACCTCTAACTGATCACTGCGAGAGTCACAGCGAGACCTCCCCAGAAGAAAAGATGAGATTAAAATCACCTAATAACAGAAGAGATAGTGGTAAGGAAGAAACCAGAAATGCAACATTTGGGATACATAATGCTCGAGAAGGAGAGAGATACGAAGAACACACTGTATACCATTTGTTCAAGTAGATGCGGGCTGCATTGTAATGCAGATAAGTATGAACAAAGATCTGATGGTATAGTATACCATTGTGTATAAGAAGTGCACTTTCATTAAAGGTTCCATCAGGAAAAGGATCCGATGAATGCAATAAAGCATAACCCAAGATGGGATGGATAACAGCAGAGTGCAATTTAGGTTCTTGTAAACAGACACAAACGGGAAAACTGGGAGAGGAACACCTGAAGCTCACCCCAATTACCCCTGAGGCCTCAAATATTCCACTATAAATAAGTCATGATTTGTGAAGAGAAGTACAGTGGACCCCCGCATAACGATTACCTCCGAATGTGACCAATTATGTAAGTGTATTTATGTAAGTGCGTTTGTACGTGTATGTTTGGGGGTCTGAAATGGACTAATCTACTTCACAATATTTCTTATGGGAACAAATTCGGTCAGTACTGGCACCTGAACATACTTCTGGAGTGAAAAAATATCGTTAACTGGGGGTCCACTGTATACTGGTAACCTGAAGAAGCAGGGGTCTACAGACTAGGAGGGTTAGTAAAGTCTGCATGTGCAGGTAGCAGAAAACAAGTAAGCAGCAAAGTACTGGATCATTATGAAGAAAAGAGTTGTGCAGATGGTTTAGAAGATTATTATTATTATTATTATTATTATTATTATTATTATAATCAGAAGGAAGGGCTAAACCTACCAGGGTCATACAGCACTGCAGGGTAGGAATTAATGCAGGATCTAAGGATAAATAAGGGTGGAGATGAAAATAAGGGTAAAGTTAGGAGGGGCTGTGAGGAGTGCTAAACGAGAGATTATCAGAGTTTGTGTAATAAATCAGTTGCTGTCAAAAAGACGAAGAGGGAGTCTGTGTCAAAGGTGGATCTGTCAGCAAGGAGGGAAAATAAAGTAAGGGTGTTAGAGTGGTGACGACGTCGGAGGAAAATTCTGTGTGGTCGTTAATAGACAGGACAGTCCAAGAGAATATGGGAAATTGAAACATGATCTAGACAATTCTCACAAAGTGGAACAGGATGCTTCTCCATGAGATACCCATGAGTTAGACAAGTGTGTCTGATGTGAAGACGAGAAGTGTCATCTCCCAACCTTGGTATCGATGACAAGAAGGCCAGAAACCCAAACTTGGTTTGATAGAATGTAATTTGTTATGAGTCATATCAGCCCAACATTGTTGCCAATGGTTGCGAAGGTGGGTAGAGATTACAGCAAAATAGTCAGAGAATGGAATGCCTCTATATGAAACTGGTAGGTCATGTACTGCAGATTGTACATCAAGATGACCTGGGACCCAATAAAAAATGATTTCTTTATTTTTGCTAGTAATGCAGCATAACCAAAGTTGTATACAAATAACTAGGGGATGAGGTGACTCGAAAAAAAAATTGTTTCATTGCCTTCAGAAAATTATTGTCTTTAATTCTGTAAGAAAAATTTTTTTCTTTTTCTCAAAAATTCTTGGACCCTGGTGCACCCTTTGAGATTTGGCCTCTGGACCCTGAAAAGTTTAATATATGAACTGTCGTAAATGTATTTATAAAAAATGATCATCTTCACTTTCCAAATAAATTTTTATTTTTTTGTTATTAACCCTTTGACTGCTTCGGTCGTATATATACGTCTTACGAGCCACCCGTGTTTATGTGTATATACTCATAAATTCTAGCGGCATCAAATCAAGCAGGAGAAAGCTGGTAGGCCCACATGTGAAAGAATGGATCTGTGTGGTCAGTGTGCACCATATAAAAAAAATCCTGGAGCACGCAGTGCATAATGAAAAAAAAAAAACGTTCTTTTTAATTAAAATGCCGACTTTGTGGTCTATTTTTGTATAGTATTTATAGTTGTATTCTCGTTTTCTTGGTCTCATTTGATAGAATGGAAAACATATTAGAGAAATAGAGGTGATTTTGATTGGTTTTACTATGAAAAGAACCTTGAAATGGAGCTCAAAGTAGTGGAAATGTTTGATTTTTGCCGATGTTCAAAAGTAAACAAATGATGTCATTGTCCAATAAATGTCCAACTAGCCATTCTAATATGCAGTCATGAATGGGCTGACATTATTTGTACAATTATTACAGCATTGCAGTAGTCTGCATAACAGTAAATCTTCAATTTTTTGTTTGAATAAAAATTCAAAATAGAAAGCAAGAGTAATATCAGAGGGGCCTGGAGACATATCTGATGAATAAAGAAAATGCTATTTTAGAGCCACGAATGTCTGCATTGTTCATTCTGGACCTTATTTTGAAATTGTAATTTTTTTAATTTTCATGAAATTGGCCAAATTGCAAATTTCTGACCACGTTATTGGGTAGTTGAAATCAGTAAATGGGCAGTTTCTTGTACTCAATCTGTTTTTGCTGGTACACAAACATTTCTGTCTGTCTATTTGTCTGTCTGTCAATCTCCCTGTCTATCTGCCTAGCTCTCTGTCTCAGAGAGAGCCACAAGACTGCATCATCACGCTTACTCACATCTTCAAGCAGAGTATAGCACTTTGTCTGGATTTCTTGGGTTATCCTAGGTAATTTACACTATGTATACTTGTATACATAGTGTATACAAGAAGAGGAGAAGGAGGAAGAAGAGGAGAAAGAGGAGGAGGAAGAAGAGGAGGAGGAAGAAGAGGAGGAGGAGGAAGAGGAGGAGGAGGAGGAGGAAGAAGAAGAGGAGGAAGAAGAGGAAGAAGAGGAGGAAGAGGAGGAGGAAGAGCAGGAGGAAGAAGAGGAGGAAGAGGAGGAGGAAGAAGAGGAGGAAGAATAATAATATGTTCCCTTGAAGCATGGAAAACAGTTCACCCATGACAGTGACAAGATAAGGTGAGATAACATCTGATAAGAGCTGTGTCTGATGAGCGTAAACAAGGGTTGAGGGAGGGTGCAGCTGATAAGAAAAGATTAGATGACCATCCCCCTCCCTCTGTTTTTGCTGGTACACAAACATTTCTCTCTGTCTGTCAAGCTCCCTGTCTATCTCTCTGTCTCAGAGAGAGCCACAAGACTGCATCATCATGTTTACTCACATCTTCAAGCAGAGTATAGCACTTTGTCTGGATTTCTTGGGTTATCCTAGGTAATTTACACTATGTATACTTGTATTTATGTGTACCTGTGAGACAGAGATAGACAGACAGAGAGAAAGAGAGAGACAGATTGAAAGAGATAGAATGAGGGAGAAAGATAATTAGACAGAATGGAGGGGAAGCAGCATCCGACCCCATTGTTTTGACAGGCGGTAGGGGGAGTGAGTAATGAGACAATATGTCATTTTGACAGCTGCCAACTCCTGACTCAAAACAATTATAAACCACACACTCGCACACAAGACAAGCTTGCTGAATGGAGATAATAGCAGTTATATGAAAGTATCTAGTGACTATATATGTGTATATATATTATAGAAACCAGAAGCAAGAAGGGAAGGCAGGAATGAAGGAAGGACAGTTGAAGGAATGTAGGAAGAGAGGTAGGAAAGGAATGCAGGAAAGGAATGAAGGAAAGGAATGCAGGAAAGGAATGCAGGAAAGGAATGCAGGAAAGGAATGCAGGAAAGGAATGAAGGAAAGGAATGAAGGAAAGGAATGAAGGAAAGTAGGAAGGAAGGAATGATGACACAACCATTTACCTAGGATAACAACATAACATGACTGCCTGCTAATACTTTGAAGAAAACTGCTCAGACGAGGTGTTTTGTCTTTGCACATAAAAAAAAAAGTCCACAAAAATGCACACACACTGGTTTTATGTGTGAGGAGTGTAAAACACCATTGTGTATGAAAACATGTTTCAAGAGTTCCACAAGCTCCAGAACTTCTAGGAATATGTTTGGTGACTGTACATTGGTATATATATTATAGAACAATAGTAATGAACAATTTTTTGTATTGTTTGTTTTTGTAAATAATATATTGATAATTATGTTTGTGTGCTTATTGTGTTGTATACAACGAGTGTATATATGTACATTGCACCTTACTTTGGTCTCATAGGCCACATAAGTTATGTGAAAAAATAAAATAGTTAAAAAAAGCAAAAACCAGCCCGGTGGCCTGGTGGCTAAAGCTCCCGCTTCACACACGGAGGGCCTGGGTTCGATTCCCGGCGGGTGGAAACATTTCGACACGTTTCCTTACACCTGTTGTCCTGTTCACCTAGCAGCAAATAGGTACCTGGGTGTTAGTCGACTGGTGTGGGTCGCATCCTGGGGGACAAGATTAAGGACCCCAATGGAAATAAGTTAGACAGTCCTCGATGGCGCACTGACTTTCTTGGGTTATCCTGGGTGGCTAACCCTCCGGGGTTAAAAATCCGAACGAAATCTTATCTTATCTTAAATACAAGTAAACTAAAGTTTACCGGGTGAGCGGCAGTCGCCGCTGTTGCCATACGTGGCTCATTTTCTGCAAACTTCACAGCTCTATATCTCGGTAAGTACTGATGGGAAAATTTTTTTTTTGGACTTAAACACTCAGAAAAATAATCTTAAATTTTCATAAGAAAAAATAATTTTTTTTTTTTCAAATATTTTGCGACATAGAATGACAATTTCAGAAAGGGGCCTGCGACAGTCAAAGGGTTAATAAGGTACGAGGGTTGAGGACTTAGTGAGTTGAGTACAAGCGTAGCTCCTCTACTATATGTACAGTACTAAAGCAGGAGGAGTCTATAAAGGCTATAGTGCCAGCAAAGGGCATTACAGTAATTTCTAAACAGTGGACCTCTGTCATTGAAAAGATATAAAAGCTGCTGTTGACATGGTTGACGGAGAAACAGCTCACAGGAGATGCCTAGTGTAGTGAGATAAACATAAAAATTGTACATAACAGTTCTTAAGATTATTATTATTGTTATAATCAAGGGGGAAGTGCTAAACCCATAGGATTATACAGCACCTGGGGGAGGAAGGTATTCAGGCTTAATTCAGGGAACTGGAGCACAGATCCAATTCCCTAACTCAAGAGCCCCTCACCATCATCAAGGAGCCTTCCTTGAGGGGCAGTTCTTAAGAAAAGTGTGAACTCCTGACAAGATATGCCACTCTGCATTTCTTCTCCAAGGTATGTAAATGCTGACTTAAGAAATCGTAATGACACGATTGCAAATAAACCATACCCCCGGCCGGGATTGAACCCGCGGTCATAGAGTCTCAAAACTCCAGCCCGTCGCGCTAGCCACTAGACCAGCTAGCCACAATAAGATTCATCCAACTAGGTATATTTCTACACCATAGGAAAGTTAGCACAGGCACCTCTGTGACCACAAATGCAAGTTTTTACAGACGAATCTCCAGCTAGCGTGGCCGTGACGAACTCTAGCTCAAGTCCCTTCACTGCCGTCAACATGACTTAAGAAATCGTAATGACACGATTGCAAATAAACCATACCCCCGGCCGGGATTGAACCCGCGGTCATAGAGTCTCAAAACTATGGATGAATCTTATTGTGGCTAGCTGGTCTAGTGGCTAGCGCGACGGGCTGGAGTTTTGAGACTCTATGACCGCGGGTTCAATCCCGGCCGGGGGTATGGTTTATTTGCAATCGTGTCATTACGATTTCTTAAGTCATGTTGACGGCAGTGAAGGGACTTGAGCTAGAGTTCGTCACGGCCACGCTAGCTGGAGATTCGTCTGTAAAAACTTGCATTTGTGGTCACAGAGGTGCCTGTGCTAACTTTCCTATGGTGTAGAAATATACCTAGTTGGATGAATCTTATTGTGGCTAGCTGGTCTAGTGGCTAGCGCGACGGGCTGGAGTTTTGAGACTCTATGACCGCGGGTTCAATCCCGGCCGGGGGTATGGTTTATGTAAATGCTGTATGTACACCAGATCTAATTCAGTTAGCCTCACAAATTCTGTTTTCTCTTATAACACCTCCGACATTTTCATAGCGAGAATGCGGGACCACTCCCAACCACAATCCTCCTCCCTCCGCCGTCTATGTAATGACATATTTTATCCATTCTAGAGTGTATATAGGTTTCTAAGTTATTTCTATTGTTTATTATGCCATATTAGATGAATTATGACGGATAAATAAGGCGTAGAGTTGATATTAGGGTTATTTTGTCATGCCTCCCAAGAGCAGGTATTCAGCTGGAACGAATTAATTGCATTTCAGTTAATTTAAATGAGATAAATTGACCCAGCATGCGAACAAATCAGGATACGAACAATTAAATTTGGATTAAATTCGTAACCCAAGGTTCCACTATATTAAAAATAAATAATTTTTAACATGAAATATACATTTACCTACACAGAAAAAGTGAGACATGCAGAATAAAACAATAAAATGACACTTACCTTTATTGAAGACTTGTTGATGAGTGATGAGATGGGAGGAGGGGAGAGGATGGAGGTGTACTATTGTTTGGAAGGTTAATCCCCCTCCATAATGACTTCAGGTACCAAGTCCTTTTCTGGGGTTACTTTCCTTTTTTGTCATTTGGACTGTAAACAGTCCAAACATATATATACGTTCACTACCCCAGTGCCCCGAATATTTTGAAAAATAAAAAAATCTTTTTTTTTTTTATTGAAAAAAGAGCACATTTTTCTAAGTGTTATAGGATAAAAAAAAAATTTAGAGTGGCTACTTACCAAGATATGAGGCCGCAAAGTTGGCAGTTGGTGATCACCTGGCGGCAACATGGAGCGCTGCCGCTTGCAAAAGTGTTGCCAATATGCCTTTTTTTCTATTTTTCATATTATTTTATATAATTTTCATGCTCTGATAATTACAATTTATAGTAATTCTTGTCATTTCATAACCAATCTTTGTTCTGACACTAGTATTAGATACTGAAATTGTACTCAAATTGTAACAAACACACTCACAGGTGGACATTTACACCTGCCTTATCCATTTACTATTGTCTTGGAATATACAGTAAGGCCCTGCTTTACGGCGTTTTGGCTTACAGCGTTCCGCTAATATGGCGATGTCAAATTATGACCAAAATTTGCTATATGGCAAGCGGTCTTTCAAATACGGCGCCCCTACCCAGTTTGTTTACATTTTCCGTGACCACATCTATTATGTCAGGAAACTTTCCAAAATTTCAAGTGTTTTAAAGTTACTGCATATTTTATATGTACTCTGATAATTATACTTAAGTGAACCTGTACCTAAATATACTTACACACTGTGCTGGTGTGCAGGTACACATTAAAATCGCTAAGTCTCTCTCTACTCATGATGCCAATACTACTTAATAATAATCACTCTTGGGCACACTAAATGTCTTATTTTACATCAATATAGGCATTTTCGTTAATCCATCTATGATATTTTCCTCAAAATTATACAGTGGACCCCCGGTTAACGATTTTAATCCGTGCAAGAGGGGTAATTGTTATGCGAAATAATCGCTATGTGAATGAATTTTCCCCATAAGAAATAATGGAAATCAAATTAATCCGTGCAAGACACCCAAAAGTATGAAAAAAAAAATTTTACCACATGAAATATACATTTTCCCACACACAAAGAGAAGGATACATGCACAATAGTAGAGTAGTACATGCACAGTATATATTGTGCATGTACTAGTCTACTAAATGAAGAATAAATGACACTTACCTTTATTGAAGATGCAGCAATGACTGATGAGACACTGTGTCCTGGGAGTGCCTTTTCCTCCTGAGTACTGTAGGTCCTGTTTGGCATTTTCTTCCAGAACAGGCCTTATCACACTGTGTATGCCACTACGATTCTTAAATCTCTCAAACCAACCTTTGCTGGCTTTAAATTCACCAATATGAGCACTAGTTCCAGGCATTTTTCCCTGTTCACCTGGGTGTTAGTCGACTTGTGTGGGTTGCATCCTGGGAGACAAGATTAAGGACCCCAATGGAAATAAGTTAGACAGTCTTCGATGACACTGACTTTTTTGGGTTATCCTGGGTGGCAAATCCTCTGGGGTTAATTGTTTCTTGGTATTCTCAATAAGCCACACCAACAACGGTGCTACAGCAGCAGCAGCAGCTGACAGTGCAGCAGCAGCAGCAGCTGTACCACCAATAGTAGCGATGGTTGATTGGGGTTTATTATACAACCTGGCCAGCTCGGAGACATGCACTCCACTTTCATACTTATCAATGATCGTTTTCTTCATCTCTATTGTAATTCTCACCCTTATTGCCGTAGGGTTGGCACTAGAAGCTTTCTTGGGGCCCATGGTCACTTATTTTCCAGGAAAAGCACCGAAAACACTGTAATAATACGAAATATTCCGATTGTATGCTTGGATGTTACCGCGGAGGCTGACTGGTAAACAATGCCACCGGCGGAACATGTGAGCGTGGCTCAGGCCGCGTCTCGGACGAAAATCGGTAAGCGGGTTTTTAAGCGGTATGTGAGGCAAAATTTTTGCGATAAAAGTAAGCGGTATGCGAAATAATCGCTATGTGATGCCATCGTTATGCGGGGGTCCACTGTATATGAAACCCATTACATAGCGTATAAACATGGTACATACACTCACAGAATAAAAATTGATGTAAATATGAGATTTGTTTACAAAGCAGCTGTGTAGGTAGTGTCGGAAGAATTACGTTTTCTCTAGTCAAACACTGGAGGATAACTGTAGAAAAATATTCTTTTTGTATGCCTTTACTCTATATATAGCAATTCATGACCCTTGTGGGTTTAGTGCTTTTTAATAATAATAATAATAATAATAATAATAATATTAATAATAATAATAAACAATAATAATAATAATATTATTATTATTATTATTATCTTCATTCACTCTAAAAATGGTGTGTTGCTGTTTGTTTATTCTGAACTAACTTGTACAACTTGTACACAATGTAAGAGTATTTGTATTGTGAGGTAATTATTATTAAAATAAAAAATATTGAGGTAAATGTTTTACAAACTCTTACAAATGGACGTGAATGAACTAAAAGTAGACAGATATTAATACGCATTTATTTCGCCTGACCAAGTGATCATCCACTACCTGTTCAGTTTGTGTTCTTACATTGTCTGAACTCTGTATCTCGTTCTCTCTCTCGTTTACTCTTTCATTAACTAGTTGGCTCTCATTGACGATGGCGTCTAAGGTTAGCCGTGATAAAAAGAGAAGTCATAAACCTCTTGCTTTAAGTGCCAAGTTAGAGGATGATGGTGTGCCATTATGATTTTATTCAATAAACACCCTGCCACTCACCTCTCACACATTAATATTAATATTTTAAGGTAAGTAATAAGTGTACTCTGTGTGTATCATACCTTTTGTTGTGTTTTTAATGCCTATTTATATTGCTAACTTAATATAAGTTAGTGTAAACTTGTTGTCTGGCATTTATTGCATATTTTATGTGTGCTCTGATAATGATACTTGTGGAGCTATGTGGTAGCCGTGCGGAGGGACAACATTACGTTTTCTCTGCTCAGCCATCAGAGAAAACATGTATGAATCTGCGTTTGGCCCAGCAACTCCCCCACTCCACTTTTGTTTACAATTTTCGGCATGAATTATTCATTACTTCTACCTTCGTTTATGATGGCATCTAAAGGTAGTTGTTAGAAATGATTAAATTCAGTGAACAAGGCATGTCGATGTTAATAATAAGGCTCTGGGCCACAGTGTAGGTTGCCGGTAGGTGTACGGGCTACACCTACCGGCTACCTACACTGACTTTCTACAAATAAATACTACTCACCTCTCTTCCTATATTAAGACTACACATATTTTAAGGTAAATAATGAGTGTATTGTATGTGTATTTTACCTCTCTGGGATGTTTTAAATATCATATATTAAGTATGAGACAGGGAGCCAGGGCTACCTACACCTGGGCTACCTGCACCTGACTTCCTACAAATAAGTACTACTCACCTCTCTCCCTACATTAAGATTACAAATACTTTAAGATAAGTAATGAATTTACTGTGAATGTATTTACTTTGTGTGTTTTTAATGCCCAGTTCTATTACTAATTTAGTGTAAACTTGTTTTCTGGCATTTATATGCATTTATAAATGGAAAAAAATGGCATTCTGCCTTCCGGCAATGTCTGCTTTCCGGTGACAGCCTGGAACCTAACCTGCCGTATAAATGGGGCCCTACTGTATACAAAGCACAGGTCCTCCATCACAAATCTGGCATCATTGGGACCTGTAGTGTGCAGGATTACTGAGTTTGCCAGATTACAGAGCGGTTAGGTTAGAATACACTTAATAAAATTAACCAACTTGGCTTACACAAAGTTCATCGAACACCAGCAAAAATCGAACATTTCTGCTACTTTGAGCTCAATTTCAAGGTACTTTTCATCATGAAAGCAATCAAAATCATGTCTATTTCTGTAATATATCTTCCATTCTATCAAATGAGACCAAAAAAACCAGTATAGAACCATAAAAACCATACTAAAATATACTGCAAAGAGGCGGCTAATGGCTGAGAAGTGAATTCCCTTATTTATCGTCCGTCTTTTTTTATTTTTGGTGTACATTAAGAAGCATCTTTCCATCATACATTGCCCAAGTTTCAATGAGATAGCCCAATAAACAACTGAGAAAAAAAAATATTTACCATAATCATGAATGGCAAGTGCAAGCCAGGTACTGGAAATAAGTCACTTTCACTTTTTTGGGTTATCCTAGGTTCTCTATACATACATTGCTATGTATGATAATCTATGTAACTGTATTTGTGTATACCTGAATAAACTTACTTATTTACAGTAGGGCCCCACTTATACAGCAGGTTAGGTTCCAGGCTACCGCCGTAAAGTGGAACACCCTTCTTTTTCCTTATAAATGCATAAAAACACTAGATAACAAGTTTACACAAACATATATTAAGTTAGCAATAGAACCAGGCATCAAAAAATAATAAAAAAGTACAATACACACATAGTGCACCAATTACTTACCATAAAATACTTATAGTCTTAATCTAGGGTGAGACAAGTAGTATTTATTGTAAGAAATCAAGTGTGGTATGTATGGTAGTCAGCCGGGCTACCATACCAGGCCACCCCACCCACACATATATTCTATGATACTTAAGCATCACAGAGCGATAAAATGTATATACAGTTCACTCATTACTTACCTTAAAATATAGGGTGAGATGAGTAGTATTTATTGTAAAAAATCAAGTGTGGTATGTATGGTAGTCAGCCAGGCTACCATACCAGGCCACCCCACCCACACATATATTCTATGATATTTAAGCATCCCAGAGCGATAAAATGTATATACAGTCCACTCATTACTTACCTTAAAATATTTGTAGTCTTAATGTAGGGTCAGGAGTAAGTAAATGAGATAAAACGAATAAATGAGAGAGAGAAAGAATGAGTGCATGAGAGAGGACAGGCGCAGAGTTATGTAAACAAACCAGGCGAAGGTAAGTTTTGTAAACAAAGTGTACAGGTCTGGTTTGTGTACAAGTTACATTGTGTACAGGTTGTCTCTACATTGATACGGTAGTGTGGAAATTATTTAATTTCTGAAGCTATAGTTGATTTGGGTCAAAATGTATTTGTATTTTGAATGGAACCAACTGGGTTCCCGCTGCGCATGCGCAGATGTGCGGGAGTATAGGTTGAAATGGGGCACAAGAGGCGGGAGTGTTTTTTGAATGTAGTGAGGAGGCTGGGAAAGCATGGAACCAGGAAATTGGTGTTCACGGCGGCCTAAGGATTAATATAGGCCTCATTTCATAATAGGAAGTGTCGTAACTGTTCCTGGTGGAGAGTGAGGGAACGTGATTTATGGGACCACCGTAATAGAGTGGTAAAATGAGTGAATAAGGGTAGGACTGGGTGACTGGCGCGTCACCATGGACTGTGTCCCGGGGAAAATTACCCTTGGTTTAATCATCACTCATCGGTCTCAGATCTTAACCCTTTCAGGGTCCGTCCCGTAGATCTACGGCTTTACGTTCAGGGTCCAAACCGTAGATCTACGCCATGAGCTCAGCTCACTCTGATAAACTGTGAGTGGTACATTTGGGCCTAGATATGAGAGAATACATCTATGTGGTATGTGTGCACCACATAAAACAGATCCTGCAGCACACTGTGTATAATGAGAGAAAAAAAATGAAATCATGATTTTTCGATTAAAACAGCAACTTTGCAGTGTTTTTTCGTATGTTTTTTATAGTTGTATTTGCGATTTCTTGGTCTCATTTGATAGAATGGAAGACATATTACAGAAATAGAGATGATTTTAATTGGTTTTAGCACTGGAAATGGCTTGAAACTGAGCTCAAAGTAGCAGAAATGTTAAATTTTTGCCGATATTCAAGAGTAAACAAACGACCTCACACGTCTAATACACATCAGCTGGTGGATCTAATATACATTCACAAATATGGTGATGATATTTATACAATTATTACAGTATTGCATAATAGTAAATCTTCTATTTTTTGGTGTGAATAAAAATTCATTATGTGAATAAAAAATCAAAATGGAATTTATTTGTAAAGCCTCAAAACATAACTAATGAACAGAGGAAATGTTAGTTTAGTGCCAGGAATGCCTACATTGTTCATTCTGGACCCTATTTTGAAATTGGAATATTTTGAACTTTGTGTTAAATTGGCCAAATTAACAATTTCCAATCACTTTATTTTGTAGTTGAAACAGTTGACTTGGCGATTTCTTGTGCTCAATCGATAGAATAGAAGTAATACTAGTGAAATAGCTAAGAATTTGGTTGACTGGAATAATGTAATTGGCCTAAAATATGAGTCAAAGTCGGCAAAATAGCCGATTCGTAAATATCGCTGACACATCAAAATTCGCGAGAGCATAATTTCGTCAATTTTCCACCAAATTTCGTACTTTTTGTTTTATTACCTTCACAAAAAGATTCTCTACGATTTCATAAGAAAAAATAACAAATTTTTTTTTTGAAAATTCTTGGACACTGGTGCATGACTCCAGATTTGGGCCTTGGACCCTGAAAGGGCTAATGGAGTGATCTCTAATGTGTATAATAATTATGAGACATTAAATCGTCTTGTGAATTGTAATGTAATTAGTGATAATAACGCTAAGTTAAGAGAATGCGTGAAGTGAAATAAGTCGCCTTGCTCCGAGTGAACACGTTAGACCTCGTTGTTCCCGTCACGAGAAAAGTGAAGTTCATTGAGTCACGACTTCTAAACCGGGACAAACCAACGGATACCTCGTCCTGCTGGAATGAGAACCGTGTCGGTGTAGCAGGACATTGAAATGAGATGGTGAATGGAGGAAATAAGGAGTATCAATCACCCACAGTTAAGTAACCCTTCTAGTTATAGCAGACTGATACTGGCCAGTTAGGTATGTTGTAATTGGATAGGTTATGGGTGATCCAACTACATCAAGTGACCCCCAGAGAATATCTGGTAAGTGGTGGGATAATGTACAAGTGTTTTTTCCTTGATGGGTATATCCATGTGTAACCTACCCCCCCCCCTTCATTCAGTTAAACTAATATAATCTATACAGTCCACAATAAATTAGTACCGCCGTACTTGAGGGTGCTACCCAATTTATACTGGTCTCGGATAGATATGGATAAGATTGTGAGGGTCGAGGGGCCACCTGCAGTGACCAGAGGTGGTTAAGCTTTCTCACATGTCTACATGGGTGACTATGGTAAACAATATCGTTGTTGTCTCCCAAGGAGATTACTCGTATGCATGTAATGTTGAGGTATGTACAAGTAATCACTCCTATAAAATTTTCCATAGGTAGAATAAATAAAGAAGAACACTCCCATTCTTATGTAGCATCATTTTGAGAAGAAATGATGCTCTGAGTGAAGGCAATGGAAATAAGTCACTCTGACTTTTTTGGGTTATCCTAGGTTCTCTACACATATGTTGTTATGTATGATAATCTATGTAACTGTATTTGTGTATACCTGAATAAACTTACATATATACGAAAGGAATAATTTTCTACAGTTACCCCCAGTAACACATTTTCTCTTATGTTAGATTAGAGAAAATGTTATTCTTGCCATCACTTGTACAAGTTATCTGGCTACCACATCTCATATTTATGTTTATTTATTCTATTGTGGGGTGTATTTATCATCTTTTTATGTTATGTATCGTGTTTATTATATAATTTTGAAAAAAATATCATGGATGGATTAATGAAAATGTGTATATTAACGTAATATACGACATTTAATGAGACTCGGTGATTATTATTATTATTATCATTTCTAATATGCTGTCACTTGTGCAAGTCATCTGCTACCACATCTCACATTTATGTTTATTTATTCTACTGTGGGGTGTATTTATCTTATTTATATGTTATGCATCGTGTTTATTATATAATTTTGAAAAAATATCATAGATGGATTAATGAAAATATGTATATTAACGTAATATATGACATTTAAATAAGACTCGATAATTATTATTATCATTACTAATATGACGTCTGGAGACATAAGACACTCTTACTGATTTTAATGTGTACCTGCACGCCAGCACAGTGTGTAAGTTTATTTAGGTACAGGTATACATAAGTATAATTATCAGAGTATATATAAAATATGAAATAACTTTTAAAAACACTTGAAATTTTGGAGTTTCCAGATAAAATGGAGAGACTTAGTGCTTATTGAGCTCACAGAGAATGTAAACAAACAGGGTGGGGCACGGTGACCGTATTAGAATGTCAGGTGGGGGGAGCCGTATAGCGAGTTTTGGTCATAATTTGAAATGACTGTACAGTGGACCCCCGCATACCGTACGCATCGCATACCGTACAATCCGCATACCGCTCGCTTTTATCGCAAAAATTTTGCCTCGCATACCGCTTAAAAACCCACTCACCGCTCTTCGTCCGAGACGCGTCCAATGTGCGCCCTCAGCCAGCCTCACATGTTCTGCCAGTGGCATTGTTTACCAGCCAGCCTCCGCGGTAACATCCAAGCATACAATCGGAATATTTCGTATTATTACAGTGTTTTCGGTGCTTTATCTGGAAAATAAGTGACCATGGGCCCCAAGAAAGCTTCTAGTGCCAACCCTACAGCAATAAGGGTGAGAATTCCAATAGAGATGAAGGAAGAGATCATTGATAAGTATGAAAGTGGAGTGCGTGTCGCCGACCTGGTCAGGTTGTACAAGAAACCCAAATCAACCATCGCTACTATTGTGGGCAACAGAAAGGCAATCAAGGAAGCTGTTCTTGCCAAAGGTTTAACTGTGTTTTCGAAACAGAGATCGTAAGTGATGGAAGATGTTGAGAGACTCTTATTGGTGTGGATAAATGAAAAACAGCTAGCAGGAGATAGCGTCTCTCAAGCGATCATAAGCGAAAAGGCTAGGAAGTTGCATGAGGATTTAATTAAAAAAATGCCTGCAACTAGTGATGATGTGAGTGAATTTAAGGCCAGCAAAGGTTGGTTTGAGAGATTTAAGAAGCGTAGTGGCATACATAGTGTGATAAGGCATGGTGAGGCTGCCAGTTCGGACCACAAAGAAGCTGAAAAATATGTGCAGGAATTCAAGAAGTACATAGACAGTGAAGGACTGAAACCTGAACAAGTGTTTAATTGTGATGAAACAGGCCTGTTTTGGAAGAAAATGCCAAGCAGGACCTACATTACTCAGGAGGAAAAGGCACTCCCAGGACATAAGCCTATGAAAGACAGGCTTACTTTGTTGATGTGTTCCAATGCTACTGGTGATTGCAAAGTGAAGCCTTTATTAGTGTATCACTCTGAAACTCCCAGACCGTTCAGGCAAAAGAATGTCCTCAAGGAGAATTTGTGTGTGTTGTGGAGGGCAAACAGTAAGGCATGGGTCACTAGGGACTTTTTCTATGACTGGTTGCACCATGCATTTGCCCCCAATGTGAAAGATTACCTAACTGAAAAGAAATTAGAACTTAAGTGCCTCCTGGTGTTAGACAATGCCCCTGGTCATCCTACAGACGTGGCAGAGTGACTTTATGGGGACATGAAATTCATTAAGGTGAAGTTTTTGCCTCCTAATACCACTCCTTTCCTGCAGCCCATGGACCAGCAGGTTATTGCAAACTTCAAAAAACTGTACACAAAAGCTCTGTTTGAAAGGTGCTTTGTAGTGACCTCAGAAACTCAACTGACTCTAAGAGAGTTTTGGAGAGATCACTTTAATATCCTCAATTGTGTAAACCTTATAGATAAGGCTTGGGAGGGAGTGACTAAGAATACCTTGAACTCTGCTTGGAAGAAACTGTGGCCAGAATGTGTAGACAAAAGGGATTTTGAAGGGTTTGAGGCTAACCCTGAGAGGATTATGCCAGTTGAGGAATCCATTGTGGCATTGGGAAAGTCCTTAGGGTTGGAGGTTAGTTGGGATGATGTGGAAGAGTTGGTGGAGGAGGACAATGAAGAACTAACCACTGATGAGCTGATAGATCAACTTCAACAGCAAGAGGCCAGACCTGAGGAAACTGGTTCAGAGGAGGGGAGAGAGAAATTGAAGAAGTTGCCTACTACAAAGATTAAGGAAATCTGTGCAAAGTGGCTTGAAGTGCAAACTTTCATGGATGAAAATCACCCTCACACAGCTATTGCAAGCCGTGCTGGTGATTATTACACTGACAATGTTGTGAAACACTTTAGGGAAGTCATAAAGGAATGAGAGGTACAGGCCACTATGGACAGATATGTTGTGCGAAAGAAGTCCAGTGACTCTGAAGCTGGTCCTAGTGGCATTAAAAGAAGAAGGGAAGTAACCCCAAAAAAGGACTTGACACCTCAAGTCTTAATGGAAGGGGATTCCCCTTCTAAACACTAACACTCTCTCATCCCTCCTCCCATCCCATCAATCATCACCAGATCTTCAATAAAAGTAAGTGTCATGTAATTGTGCATGCCTTTTTCAGTTTGTGTGTATTAAAATTAACATTTCATGTGGTAAAAAATTTTTTTTTTCATACTTTTGGGTGTCTTGCACGGATTAATTTGATTTCCATTATTTCTTATGGGGAAAATTCATTCGCATACCGAACATTTCACATAACAACCAGCCCTCTTGCACGGATTAAAGTTGCTATGTGGGGGTCCACTGTATTAGTGGAACGCCGTAAAGTGAAACGCCGTAAAGCGGGGCCCTACTGTACTTACTTCTAGTCTGTCGACTGAGTACAAGAAACTGCCCATTCACCTATTTCAATTACCCAATAAAGTGGTCAGAAATTGGCAATTTGGCCAATTTCACACAAATTTCAACAGATGCTAATTTCAAAATAGGGTCCAGAATAAACAATGCAGATATTCCTGGCACTAAAATAACATTTTTCTCTGTTCATTAGTCACAGCTCCAGGCCCCTCTTATATTACTCTTGCTTACCATTTGGAATTTTTATTCACACACAAAAAAAATAGAAGATTACTGTTATGTAGACTGCTGCATAACAGTATTTATATGAAGAGGACATGGGATACAAGTACCATTCTCCTATCCCTGTCTTGGGGCTTATATTAGAGAAAACAGAGTGTAGCACAGGGCTAACTGTGATATACACTCATACTGCACCATAAAACTGAAACAAAAAAACTTTTTCCTCTTCATAGATTATCACACATAGCATGTATGTAGAGAACCTTGGATAACCCAAAAAAGTCAGACAAAGTGGCTTATTTCTAGTACCTGGCTTGGGTTAGCCATATATGATTTTTGGTAAATATTCAACTCCCAGCCAGGGTAGAAACATTGGGTGGTTTTCTTCACACCTGTTGTCTATGTTCACCCATCAGTAAATAATAAATAATTAATGTCAACCCATATAAATAATGTCAACCCATAAATAATATCAACCCATTCTTGACTGCGTATTGGAATTTGGACAGGCAGGCGGACAGGTATTGGACGGTGACGTCATATGTTTACTCTTGAGCATCGCTAAAAAATAGAACATTTCCGCTACTGTGAGTGCAATTTCAAGGTACTTTTCGTCATGAAAGCAATCAAAATCATATCTATTTCTGTAATATATCTTCCATTCTATCAAATGAGTCTGAAAAAAATTAGAATATAACCATAAAAAACATACCGCTAAGCAGCCGCTAATGGCTGAGAAGTGAACTCCACTATTTATGGTCTGATTTCTTTTATTTTTGGTGTACGTGAAGAAGTATCTTTCCATCATACATTGCCCAAGTTTCAGTAAGATAACCCAACAAACAACTGAGAAAATAATAATAGTAGTAGTAGTAGTAATAATAATAAAAATAATAATAATAATATCTTTATTTACTACAAGTACATGTACAAGGTATACAGGCCTAGCTGACATCAGTGACATACTGCTATATAGAAAGCTGCTTGTTATGCTGAGTATACCAAGCAAATTTGGTCAGTGTCCCAGGATGCGACCCACACCAGTCAACTAACACCCAGGTACCCATTTACTGATGGGTGAACATAGACAACAGGTGTGAAGAAACACACCCAATGTTTCTACCCTGGCTGAGAATCGAATATTTACCAAAAATCATATATGGCTAACCCAAACCAGGTACTAGAAATAAGCCACTTTGTCTGACTTTTTTGGGTTATCCTAGATTCTCTACACAGATGCTGCTATGTGTGATAATCTATGAAGAGGAAATAGCTTTTTTGTTTCAGGTTTATGGTGCAGTACGAGTGTATATCACAGTTAGCCCTGTGCTACACTCCGTTTTCTCTAATATAAGCCCCAAGACAAGGATAGGAGAATGGTACTTGTATCCCATGTCCTCTTCATATCTCCGTCGAACTTCTCGGTATTATGCCAAATATTATTCATTCTGGAGTATTTAACATTTTTGCTATTTATTTTGTTTATTATGTCATATTAGATCAATTGTGATAGACAATAAGCTGTAGTGTTGATATTAGCATAATAATAAAGCATATTCCCCTGCATCACGAGACTGAGCTCATGGCAACTGACAGTGGCTTCAAAGCCACCTTATCTTTAATGGACAATGTACTGTGTAGGTGCTTTACACAACAAAAAGCATTTTTTATTCATTGGAACCATGGCTAGGGCTAAAAGTAAGCAGGTTATAACAATAAATGGAGAAAAAGAAATTAGA
Organism: Cherax quadricarinatus; assembly: GCF_038502225.1. Taxonomy (NCBI): domain Eukaryota; kingdom Metazoa; phylum Arthropoda; class Malacostraca; order Decapoda; family Parastacidae; genus Cherax; species Cherax quadricarinatus. The sequence continues at coordinate 18,078,620 of NC_091333.1, forward strand.
ATGACTTATGCAGTAAGTAGCGCCACCAAACAGTACCAGCAGGTTGGTGTGGCGACCCAGGAAATTTGAAATTATGCTAGCTGAAATTAGTGCTGAATAAATGAAGGAACCAAATAACTGATTGCTGGATTTGTGATGGCGGACCTGTATTTATATGTCCCAGCAATGTTTTGGATATGTGGAAGTATATAATAACAGTGAGGAGGAGGAGGATGAGGATGATGAGGAGGAGGAGGATGAGGATGATGATGAGGAGGGATAGAGGAAGAAGAGGAAGAGGAGGAAGAAGAAGAGGAAGAGGAGGAAGAAGAGGAAGAAAATACGTAATAATAATAAAATAATAAGCTGCCTTGAAGCATGAAAAACAAAGTCTACCCCTGACAGTGACATGATTAGATGAGATAACATCTGATAAGAGCTGATGTTTGATGAGCATACACAAGGGTGGGGGAGGGTGCAGCAGATTAAGAAAAGATTAGAGGCGATGTTTGATGAGCATCGCCCTCCTTTGTTTTCGCTGGTACACAAACATGTCTGTCTATTTGTCTCTGTCAAGCTCCCTGTCTATCTGTCTAGCTCTCTGTCTCAAAGAGAGCCACAAGACTGAGTCATCACCTTTACTCACATCTTCAAGCAGAGTATAGCACTTTGTCTGGATTTTTTTGGGTTATCCTAGGTAATTTACACTATGTATACTTGTATTTATGTGTACCTGTGAGACAGAGATAGAAAGAGATAGACAAAAAGAGATAGACAGAGACAGAGACAGATAGAGACAGATACAGATAGATAGAGACAAAGATAGACAGACAGAGATAGAGACAAGAGAGACAGAGATAGACATAGATGCAGACAGACAAACGGAGATAGAGCCAGGCCGCCAGCAGCTGGCCAGCCACACAGCTGGCCACCATGGAGCTGGTCAGCCAGCTGGCCAGCCAGGCAGCCAGCCAGGCAGTCAGCCAGGCAGGCAGCCAGCCAGGCAGCCAGCCAGCCAGCCAGCCAGCCAGCCAGCCAGCCAGCCAGCCAGCCAGCCTGCCAACCAGCCAGCCAGCCAGAATTGTTTCTCTTGACTTAAAGCATAGGTTATAAGACATTCTGAAAGGGTGTTGCACAAATATTGCACATGGGTTATTATCAAGGTTTTTTGATATTTCCTCGACCACTTGTGGCCACATCCACCTCAAAGCCACTAAACTCAGGGTCAAAATCACTTTCCTCTTAAAATGGGAGTGTTAATACTACATGACATCAGTAAATCCCAGGTGTTTGCTGCGCTGTTTGCTCTAGCTGGCGCTCATTTGAACTAGTGCTCCCACAAGGTACTAAGTGGTCCCAGATTTTTTTTAATACCACGCACACTGAGTGTTAGGACCCATTCTATGCTGACAAGGCATCTCAGGCCAATCCTGCCAAATTTGAAGGCAGGAAAAATAAAACATATACGTTTGGGGCACTAGCGGTAAAAACGTATATATACATTTGGACCATTTACGGGTTAATGCCACTAGGACCAGCTTGAGAGTTACTGAACCCCTGCTGCTCAAAAAAGTGTTCCTGAGAGGTCTGTATCTGGTGTTTCTTTAAAACTTCCCTAAAATGGGACACAACATTGTCATTGTGCATGTTGCCAACACAGCCTGCAGCAGCTTTGTCAGGGTGATGTTCATCCATAAATGTTTGCACCTCACTCCACTTTCCACAAATGTCCTTCATCTTTGAAGAAGGCACCTTCCTTCATCTCTCTTCCTCCTCCTCTGAAGCAATTTCCTGAGCTGTGGTCTGTTGCTATTGCAGATGAAGGCCTTGCAGCTCTTCAGTGGTTAGCTCTTCATTGTGATCCTCCACCAACTCTACCACATCCTTGACACTCAAGGCCAACCCCCTGGAAGTCCCCAGTGCCACACTACTTTGCACAGCTGCCATAGGCTCGTCAGGGTCAGCCCCAAACCTTTCAAAATCCCTCTCTTGGACACATTCTGGCCACAATTTTCTCCAAGCAGAATTCAAAGTCCTGGAAGTCACTTCCTCCCAAGGTTTATACAGTGGAGGATACTGAAGTGATCTTTCCAAAACTCTCTTAGGGTCAAGTGAGTGTCTGAGGTCACATCAAAGCACATTTGAAACATTGCTTTGGTGTACAGCTTTTTGAAGTTTGAAATGATGTGCTGGTCCATGGGCTGGATGAGAGGAGTATTAGGGGGCAAGAACTTCACTATGATGAAATGAAACTCCTTCACCATTTGCTCTTTCAAGTGTGGAGGATGAGCAGGAGCATTGTCCATTACCAGGAGGCACTTGAGTTCCAATTTATTTTCCAGGAGGTATTTCTTCACACTGGAGCCAAACACTTTATTGAACCAATCAAGGAAAATGTTCCTCGTGACCCATGTCTTACTGTTTGCCCTCCACATTACACACAATTTACTCTTGGTGACACTGTTTTTCTTAAACACTCTGGGATTTTCAGAGTGATACACCAGTAAAGACTTCACTTTGAAATCTCCACTAGTATTACTACAGAACATGAGAGTTAGCCTGTCTTTCATAGGCTTGTGTCCTGGTAGTGCCTTTTCCTCCTGTGTGATGTAGATCCTCTTTGGCACTTTCTTTCAAAAGTGACCTGTTATGTCACAATTGAACACTTGTTGAGTTTTAATTTTTCAGCCTCTATGTACACCTTGAATTCCTGAACATATTTTTCAGTCTCATATGTGTCAGAACTTGCAGGCTCACCATGCCTTACCACATTGTGTATGCCACTACGCTTCTTAAATCTCTCAAACCAGCCTTTGCTGGCCTTAAATTCACTGACATCAGTACTAGTTCCAGGCATTTTCTTTACAAGATCCACATGCAACTGCCTTGCCTTTTCACAAATTATTGACTGCATAACACTATCTCCTGATAATTGTTTCTCATTGATCCACACCAACAACAAAGTCTCCACATCTTTCAGTATTTGCGATCTCTCTTTTGCAACAACAGCTTCCTTGATTTCCTTTTTCTTGGCCATGATAGAAGTGATGGTTGTATGGGGTTATACAACCTGGCAAGCTCTGCCACATGTACTCCAATTTCATATTTTGCAATGATGTCTTTCTTAAATTCTATAGTGTTTCTCACCTTCTTTACCAAAGGGCTGGCACTAGAAACTTTCTTTGGGCCCATGGTGGCTTATTTAACAGTTACAAGCACTAAAAAGAATGGAATAATACGAAATGTATTGTATGAACGTGTGGGATCGTCCTCACAGGCTGATAAACAATGGCACATTGGCTGTAAATGGTGTGTTGGGCCGCTTGGGCCGTGTGGACACATTCGGGACAAATGACTATTTTTGAGCTCAGTGACGATCACCGAGCCAGTATTTTGATAAAAAAACATTACTATTTCCGAATATTACAAAATCCAACGACTACGAAATCCGGGGGTCCACTGTACATAATAATTACTTAAGTCTAGACAAGTGTGGTTAACTTTTTAATAAATCTTTATTTTATCTTATTTTTTCCTTCCATCCTCTCTACATGCTGAACCACCTCAACAACCTCTGCTCAGCCCTCTGGATGAAATAAATTCAGTATTATTTATTATTTTACGGATTTGTCTATAAACAATAATTACTTGCTTGGAAAATACTAAAAAACAGAAATTATGAAAATAAAGAATGTTATTAATCAGTTTTGAGATGATCCAATTTAGTGTTGCATTACAATATGCTTACTGCTAATTTATATTGCAATATTTACAACCCTTATGTGGAAAACTTATGTGGATCATTGTTGGAGAGAGGTTACCAGGTGTTTGAGGTATGCCAGTAATTTTTGTTTTACTTTAGTTTTCATGTAATTTAATTAAAATTTCGATCATGTATGAACTAAAGTCTTATTTTAGTTTTATTTCCAAAAGAATCAGTATACTTTTTTTAGATGTAGCATGAAATTTTTGGAATCTTTAAAGGGAAGTGGAAGACTTAACACATACTAGTGTGGGATTTGGAGAGGAGGATTAAACAGGTTGGAGAAGGAAAATATGGTAACAGGTGGGTGGGCAGTGTTAACAGAAGTTACAATAAAGCTACAAGGTATTGCAGGCCACTTAGAGGCAAAGACAGCATTTCTCTACAAACTCTCCATATTTGTGAGAAAGAATGGTCTGAGTTCTGAGTTCAGAATTATGGGAAATCCACAAAAGTACTCTTGAAAACACCCAAAACATTTTATTTATTTATTAAAATTTAGGTACAAATTTAATTCACTATACCTGTAATGACATTTAAGATGTTCTGATGATCTTGATGGTGGTACTGAGGGAAAAAATGTTGAAGAAATAAACTAGAGAAACAGTGAGAAAGGAAGAATGTATGGAAACACTGTGTGCCATTTACACAAGCCATGAAACACCAATTTTATCTCCCTCACATGCACTTATTTAAGCTAGTCAAAATATGGTAATAGCTACTAATGAAGACACCAAATATGTGAGTGGAAGAAAGACAGAAAGGAAAGGATGCAAGATGAGAAAATACGTAACTACTGTATTACGTGCATAGGTTATCTCTGCCGGGATGAAGAGACTGATTTGACTGGAGCCAGGCCATCTATATCAATAGGCAGTTCTGCAGAGCTTCCATGGAAATGGAATGGAGAATCTAGAGGAAAGCCCTGGTTTTCAGGAAGACAATCTGAAGAGGAGGAGGAGGAGGAGGAGGAGGAGGAGGAGGAGGAGGAGGAGGGGGGAGGGGAAGTCATGGACAGGTTGTCATCCCTAAAAGCAATGAAGTCTGATAACCACAGCAGTGTGGTTATCAGATTTTATGACCCAACCAATAACCAAGAGAAAGACCATTAACTGGATGAATTGCTAATGAGCAAGCTCCAAATGGAGGGGTGGGAGAGAGATAATGAAGTCAATGATGAGCTTGAGAAACCATTTCAGAATGATTTTTGGAGTACTGTACAAGTACACCATAGAAACTTGATATCTATGGCATGGCTAATCAGGCATGACCTTGTGGCTTAGCACTTCTTTTTGATTATAATAATAATAATCAGGCATGACTACAGGAACATGGCAAACAAGTGCAAGGGTTCCTCAAAATCACATTTATAGGCTCAGACTGTGCAAATTGCTCTGACCAAATAAAGCTTAGAGGCTGGTATGTTGTGTTTTGGAAGGAGGCTCTTGAATGCGCCAAAGACGAATTCATAATAAAGAGCTGAAAAACAGTGATGTTCATCAACAGGACCTCCAACAAAGACAATCCCTCCAGGTGAAAAGCATCCTGCATCATGCTCAAGCAAGATAAACAGGTCAAGGGCATTAAGCCCAGGCAGCATCACAACCTCAGCAAGGGTAGGGACAGCAGAACTGGCCAGAGCAAGCACAATGGCTGCTGCACCACCATTGGCACAGGAGGAAGAGGGTAGGTGGCCATCAGGAAAAGTGAATTTGCAAAGGATGAAATCACCCAAGCAGATAACTCCCCGGGCAAGGAGTCCCACCACAAGGGCCACAAGATCCATAAAAATTGAATGTGAAACTAAACTGCTGCCTGTAGATCAATAAGAGAGGACAGTGAGGTTGAAACTGAAGAGAGTGGAGCACACAAAGCTAACCAGAGACAGTTCAGTGTTTAATAGTTGGGAGCTGAAGGGTTGCATGCCTGCAGATAGATACCTCAGGAGGGCCATGACAAAAGGTGGGTTCAACAGGGAGGTATGGAGATTGCAGCAGAGGTGGTCTCCCAAAGCCTGGGGTCCACCAATAATGAATCACAGTAAATGGATAATGACTACTGAGATATGGAAAGTATCTGGCAGAAGAGCCTCCTGGCAAACAAGTGGCAATGAAAGGAATAAAACTTAGACTTAGTTTTTGTAACAGAAGAAAGGGCTAGGAGTGCCAGAAGCAGAATAAAAATCCTGAAAGTGCTGCAGATGAAAGCAATATGAGTCAACAGAGTCTTAGGTGAGGGCAGAATGAGGTGTAGGCATTTTACTGATGCCAAAAGAAATTCCCAATTGGTCCAGTTATAAAAATCAGGGCACTGTAGATAAGGAAGTCCTTAGTGATAAAAAGCAAAATGACTGAAGCACATCTGGGCACACCTGAACCTGGTCGCTGGTCATAGCTGTGCCAAAGCACATGACAAGATTGTGCAACACTGACTGTACTCCCAGTATAATATAAGACATTGGCAGGTGAATCCCATCATCTCTTCTCTCAGAGGCTGCAGCCCTGCTGCACAAAAGAGCTAATGGGGAAAACACTGAAATGGAAGTATCTGCTGCTTTTTATACTGTATTGATTTACTGAGCTGAGATTCCACAAATATACTGTGTAATTTTAAACCATACCACAGGCAGGGTTAGAACCCATGATCAGAGTGTCACAAAACTCCAGACCGACGCATTAGCCACTGGGCCAGCTAGCTACAATAAGATTCATCCAACTAGGTATATTTCTACACCATAGGAAGGTTAGCATAGGCACCACTGTGACCACAAATACAAGTTTTTACAGACGAATCTCCCGCTAGTGTGGCCGTGACAAACTCTAGCAAAAGTACCCTCAAAGCCGTCAGCATGACTCACGAAATCATAATGACATGATTGCAAACAAAGCATACCACGGGTGGGGTTAGAACCTGTGATTGTGACTGGAGTTTTGTGATTCTCTGATCACGGGTTCTAACTCTGCCTGTGGTATCGTTTGTTTGCAATAGTGTCATTACAGTTTCATGAGTCATGTTGACTGCTTCGAAGGGACTTGAGCTAGAATTTGTCATGGCCACACTAGTGGGAGATTCGTCTGTAAAAACTTACATTTGTGGTCACAGTGGTGCCTATGCTAACCTTCCTATGGTGTAGAAATATACCTAATTGGATGAATCTTATTGTAGGTAGCTGGCCCAGTGGCTAACACGTCGATCTGGAGTTTTGTGACTTTCTGATCGTGGGTTCTAACCCCGCCCATGGTATGATTTGTTTGCAATTGTGTCATTACGATTTCGTGAGTCGAGCTGTGTAATGTTACAAGTAGCAAGTGTGGCAGTGAAGTATACAACATTTTAATGAAAGCAACCAAAATAAGCAAGCATTCTAAAACATAAGGACTCACTCTTAGAAAGGGTTAGTAAATAAAAAGGGACATATCATAGCTCTATCAGAAATCAAATTAAAAAATATTAACTGGCACAGTAACATCTGAGAAAAACTATATAATATAGAGCTGGAAAAATGGGAAAGGAATAGTAATACTGGTTAAGGAAACTGTTAGTAAAATTATAGAGTTCCAGATACAAAGACAAGAGAAAAGGTTATATTTGTGGACATAACTCCCAATTCAGTAATGCTTAGTGAAATTTTTAATAAGGCACTGGTATACTATATTACACAATAGTAACTACTCATTGGTATCTTATTACCTTATTTTTGTCAATAACAGCTCAATGAGGATTAAATGATGGACACAATATTTTTTTTTATATAAAGCATTGTTTGTAATTCTAATAGTATTTTGCTTCATGCATTTATATTACAGGTCCTCCATCACAAATCCGGCATCATTGGGACCTGTAGTGTGCCAGATTACTGAGTTTGCCGAATTACAGAGTGGTTAGGTTAGAATACACTTAATAAAATTAATTAACTTGACTTGCACAGTTCATTGAACATCGGCAAAAATTGAACATTTCCGCTACTTTGAGCTCAATTTCAAGGTACTTTTCGTCATGAAAGCAATCAAAATCATGTCTATTTCTGTAATATATCTTCCATTCTATCAAATGAGACCAAAAAAAATGAGAATACAACCATAAAAACCATACGAAAATATACTGCAAAGAGGCGGCTAATGGCTGAGAAGTTAACTCCCTTATTTATTGTCCGTCTTTTTTATTTTTGTTGTACGTTAAGAAGCATCTTTCCATCATACATTGCTCAAGTTTCAATGACATAGCCCAACAAACAACCGAGAAAAAAAAAATATTTACCAAAAATCATATATGGCAAGCCCAAGCCAGGTACTTTGTCTGACTTTTCTGGGTTATCCCAGGTTCTCTATACATATACAGTACTGCTATGTATGATAATCTGTGTAACTATTTGTGTATACCTGAATAAACTTATTTACTTCTAGTCTGTCAACTGAGTACAAGAAACCGCCTATTCACTTATTTCAACTACCCAATAAAGTGGTCAGAAATTGGCAATTTGGCCAATTTCACACAAATTTCAACAGATGCCAATTTCAAAATAGGGTCCAGAATAAACAATGCAGACATTCCTGGCACTAAAATAACATTTTATCTGTTCATTAGTCACGGCTACAGGCTCCTCTTATATTACTCTTGCTTACCATTTGGAATTTTTATTCACAAAAAAAAAAAAAAAAATAGAAGATTTATATTTATGCAGACTACTGCATTATTGTAATAATTGTATTAATAATGTCAAGCCATTCTTGACTACATATTGGACTGGCAGGCGGACAGGTATTGGACGGTGACGTCATTTGTTTATTCCTGAGCTTCACTAGAGAATAGAACATTTTCGCTACTGTGAGCGCAATTTCAAGGTACTTTTCATCATGAAAGCAATCAAAATCATATCTATTTCTGTAATATATCTTTCATTCTATCAAATGAAACCGAAAAAATGAGAATATAACCATAACAACTATACAAAAATATACCGCTAAGCGGCCACTAATGGCTGAGAAGTGAACTCCTCTATTTATGGTCTGATTTCTTTAATTTTTGGTGTACGTGAAGAAATATCTTTCCATCATACATTGCCCAAGTTTGAATAAGATAACCCATCAAACAACTGAGAAAATAATATAATACAGTGGACCCCCGGTTAATGATATTTTTTCATTCCAGAAGTATGTTCAGGTGCCAGTACTGACCGAATTTGTTCCCATAAGGAATATTGTTAAGTAGATTAGTCCATTTCAGACCCCCAAACATACACGTACAAACGCACTTACATAAATACACTTACATAATTGGTCGCATTGGGAGGTGATCGTTATGCGGGGGTCCACTGTAATAATAAATAATAATAATACTAATACTAATAATAATAATAATAGTATCTTTATTTACTACACGTACATGTACAAGGTATACAGGCCTAGCTGACAACAGTGACATACTATTATATAGAAAGCCGCTTGTTATGCAGAGTATTTCAAGAAAATTAGGTCAGTGTCCCATGATAACACCCACACTAGTCGACTAACACCCAGGTACCCATTTACTGGTAGGTAAACATAGACAACAGGTGTAAAGAAACACGCCTAATGTTTCTACCCTGGCTGCGAATCAAATATTTACCAAAAATCATATATGGCTAACCCAAGCCAGGTACTAAAAATAAGCCACATTGACTTTTTTTGGGTTATCCTAGGTTCTCTACACATATGCTGCTATGTGTGATAATCTATAGAGAGAAAATAGCTTTTTTGTTTCATGTTTATGGTGCAGTACGAATGTATATCACAGTTAGCCCTGTGCTATACTCTGTTTTCTCTAATGTAAGCCCCCAAGACAAGGATAGGAGAATGGTATTTGTATACCATATCCTCTTCATAACTCTGTCGAACTGCTCAGTGTTATGCCAAATATTATTCATTCTGGAGTATTTAACATGTTTTATGTTATTTATATTGTTTCTTATGTCATATTAGATCAATTGTGATAGGCAAATAAGCTGTAGTGTTGATATTAGCGTAATAATAAAGCATATTCTCCTGCATCATGAGACTGAGTTCATGGCAACCGACAGTGGCTTCAAAGCCACCTTATCTTTAATGGATAATGTACTGTGTAGGTGCTTTACATAATGAGAAGCATTTCTTGTATTCATTGGAACCATGGCTAGGGCTAAAAGAAATCAGGTTAAAACAATAAATGGAAAAAAAGAAATTGGAATGACTTATGCAGCAAGTAGTGCCACCAAACAGTACCAGCAGGTTGGTGTGGCAACCCTGGAAATTTGAAATTATGCTAGCCAAAATTAGTGCCAAATAACTGAAGGAACCAAATAACTGATTGCCGGATTTGTGATGGCGGACCTGTACTATAATTACAAAACAATTTGATTATTAATCCTTTCAGGGTTGAGAGGCCCTCTCCTAAACTTGTTCTCAGGGTCGAAAATTTTTCGGAAAAAAAAAAATTATTTTTTCTTATGAAAAGATAGAGAATCTTTTCCCAATCATAATGACACCAAAAGTATGAAATTTGATGGAAAACTTATGGAATTATGCTCTTGTGAAATTAGCGGTCTCGACGATGTTTACGCATTGGCGATTTCACCCACTTTGAGCCCTATTTTCGGCCAATTCCAATGTACTAGTCGACAAAAATCATAGCTATTTCACTAGAACTCCATTTTTTCTATCAAATGAGTACAAGAAACCACCCATTTACGATTTCAACTATCCAATAAAGTGGTCAGAAATTAGCAATTTTGCCAATTTCTCACAAATTTCAAATGATGCCAATTTCCAAATAGGGTCCAGAATAACAAGACAGACATTCCTGGCACTAAAATAACATTTCTTCTGTTCATTAGTCATGTCCCCAGGCCCCTATTACATTTCTTTTGCTTTCCACTTTGAATTTTTATTCTCACAAAATACAGTGGACCCCCGCATAACGCTATTAATCTGTTCCTGAAAGCTCAATGTTATGCGAAACTATCGTTATGCGAATTAATTTTCCCCATAAGAAATAATGGAAATCAAATTAATCCGTGCAAGACACCCCAAAGTATGAAAAAAAAAAAATTTTTACCACATGAAATATTAATTTTAATACACACAAACTTAAGAAAACATGCACAGTTACATGACACTTACCTTCATTGAAGATGTGGTGATGATTGATGGGATGGGAGGAGGGAAGACTGGATGGTTTTAGTGTTTAGAAGGGGAATCCCCTTCCATTAGGACTTGAGGTGTCAAGTCCTTTTCCGGGGTTGCTTCCCTTCTTCTTTTAATGCCACTAGGACCAGCTTCAGAGTCACTGGACTTCTGTCGCACAACATATCTGTCCATAGTGGCCTGTACCTCTCGTTCCTTTATGACTTTCCTAAAGTGTTTCACAACAGTGTCAGTGTAATAGTCACCAGCACGGCTTGCAATAACTGTCTGAGGGTGATTTTCATCCATGAAGGTTTGCACTTCAAGCCACTTTGCACAGATTTCCTTAATCTTTGAAGTAGGCAACTTCTTCAATTTCTCTCTCCCCTCCTCCGAAGCAATTTCCTCAGGTGTGGCCTCTTGCTGTTGAAGTTGATCTAGCAGCTCATCAGTGGTTAGTTCTTCATTGTCCTCCACCAACTCTTCCACATCCTCACCACTAACCTCCAACCCCAAGGACTTCCCCAATGCCACAATTGATTCCTCAACTGGCATAGGATTCTCAGGGTTAGCCTCAAATCCTTCAAAATCCCTTTGGTCTACACATTCTGGCCACAGTTTTTTCCAAGCAGAGTTCAAGGTCCTCTTAGTCACTCCCTCCCAAGCCTTACCTATAAGGTTTACAGAATTGAGGATATTAAAGTGCTCTCTCCAAAACTCTCTTAGAGTCAATTGAGTTTCTGAGGTCACTACAAAGCACCTTTCAAACAGAGCTTTTGTGTACAGTTTTTTGAAGTTTGCAATAACCTGCTGGTCCATGGGCTGCAGGAGAGGAGTGGTATTAGGAGGCAAAAACTTGACCTTAATGAAGTGCATGTCCCCACAAAGTCGCTTTGCCAAGTCTGTAGGATGACCAGAGGCATTGTCTAACACCAGGAGGCACTTAAGGTCTAATTTCTTTTCAGTTAGGTAATTTTTCACAGTGGGGGCAAATGCTTGGTGTAACCAGTCATAGAAAAAGTCCCTAGTGACCCATGCCTTACTGTTTGCCCTCCACAGCACACACAAATTAGCCTTGAGGATATTCTTTTGCCTGAATGCTCTGGGAGTTTCAGAGTGATACACTAATAAAGGCTTCACTTTGCAATCACCACTAGTATTGGCACACATGAGAAGAGTAAGCCTGTCTTCATAGGCTTATGTCCTAGGAGTGCCTTTTCCTCCTGAGTAATGTAGGTCCTGCTTGGCATTTTCTTCCATTATTATTATAATCAAAAAGAAGCGCTAAGCCACAAGGTCTATACAGCGTTGCAGGGCAGGAAGGAAGCGAGGGCATCAGGTGGCAAAAGGGAGATGGATGAGTAATAGGTTACGGATAACAGCGGGGCAGTGGATGGTGAAACGGTAAAGGGCAGCAAGAGACTGAACTAGAAAGGGCTGAGGGGAGTGCGAAAGGTATCATCATCAGAGTTTGTGGAGTAAATCAGTCGTTGTCAAGAAGTCAATGAGAGAGTCAGGATTAAAGGAGGGTCCATCAGCAAGAAGGGAAGGTAAAGAGAGAGTAGTAGAACGAAGACGACGTTGGAGGTAAATTCTGCGTGCTCGTTGATAGAGAGGGCAGTCTAACAGAATGTGGCGAATCGATACTGGAACTTGACACTGCTCACAGAGAGGAACAGGGCGCCTCTCCATGAGATATCCATGAGTAGGACGAGTGTGGCCAATGCGAAGGCAGGAGAGAGTGGTCTCCCAACCTCGGCACTGATGACAAGAAGACGGCCAGTAACCTATGCTCGGTTTAATAGAATGAAGTTTGTTACCGAGCAGAGTTGACCAACGTTGTTGCCAACGGGTATTAAGGTGGGTAGCTATTGCAGCAAAATAGTCCAGAAATGGAACACCTCTATAGGAAATTGGTAGGTCATGTACTGCTGACCGCGCAGCAGTGTCTGCCTGTTCATTGCCCTGTACGTCGACATGACCAGGGACCCAACAAAAAACAATATCTTTATGCTTGGTAGAGACACGGCGTAGCCAAAGTTGGATACGGAGAACTAGGGGGTGAGATGTATCAAATTTTCATACAGCCTGTAGAGCACTAAGGGAGTCTGAGACTACCACAAATGATGACACAGGCATAGATGCGATACGAATAAGTGCTGCAAGAATGGCATACAATTCAGCAGTAAAAATGCTAGCCGAAGATAGCAAATGCCCTCGCATGACGCTGTCCGGAAACACTGCTGCGAATCCGACACCGTGAAGACTTAGAGCCATCTGTGTACACAGCGATGGCATGAGAATGAGAGTGGAAGTGATCAAGAAAAAGAGAGCGGGAAGCCACCGTAGGCAGTTGGGCTTTCGAGCAAGGGAGGGAGAAAGAACAGACCCGAACAGCTGGAACTTCCAAGGGGGGTAGAGAAAAGTGAGATGCTACATGAACATATAAAGGTGGTAACTGAAGGGAAGACAAGAGCGAATGTAGGTGAAGAGAAAAGGGACGGAGCAAACAGGCGCGGCGAACAAATAATGTCTACTAATATCGGTGACCATTCTATAAATGGAAGGATTGTGGAGATCATGAGAGCGTACATAGTAGCGAAGGCAATGGGCATCACGGCGATCAGACAAGGATGGAACATTCACTTCTGCATAGAGGCTCTCAACAGGGGAAGTGCGAAAAGCACCAAGGCATAAACATAATCCTTGGTGATGGATGGGGTTAAGGCTACAGAGAGTAGCAGGAGAGGCCGCTGAATAAATCTGGTCACCATAATCGAGTTTCGATAAAACGATGGCTGAATGTAGGCGAAGCAGAGTTCGACGATCAGCTCCCCAGGAAAGATGAGCAAGGGTTTTAAGAAGGTTTAGCCGGCTGTGGCAAGTTGCCTTCAGAGAGGTAATGTGAGGTTTCCAGGATAACCTACGGTCAAAGAGAAGGCCTAGAAACCTGACTGTATCACATTCGGGGATACAAGAGCCATAGAGATACAAAGGATGATCGGAGATGACAGAGCAACTAGTGAAAGTAATTTGGTGAGTTTTGGTACTGAAAAATTTAAAGCCATGTGTGGTGGCCCAAGTGAAAACACGGTCGACCGCATGCTGGAGTGAAACTGCAATGAGATGACAGTCAGGGCCTGCACAAGCAATAGCGAAGTCATCAACATAGAGTGATGACCAAATATTGGGTGGAAGAACAGAGGCCAAATCATTTATAGCAAGGAGAAAAAGTGTTGTGCTCAGAACACATCCCTGAGGGACACCTTCAGCTTGGACAAAGTCCGGGGAAAGCACATTATTGACTCGAACACGGAAGTGTCTGTCAGTTAAAAAGTTCTTAAGGAAGGATGGTAGATTGCCTCGGAGGCCTAAGGAGTGGGCTTGGGCCAAAATATTATACCTCCAAGTTGTGTCATATGCCTTCTCAAAGTCAAAAAATATGGCAATAACTGAGTGATTATTTGCAAAGGCATTACAAACATACGTATCCAAGCGTAGTAAGGGGTCTATGGTAGAACAGCCCTTACGAAAGCCATATTGACTAGCGGAGAGACTGTTGTGTGTCTCTAAATACCACATTAAACGGCGATTTACCAGACGTTCCATCACTTTGCAAGCTGCACTAGTAAGAGCGATGGGACGATAGTGGGAGGCATCATGTCCTGTAGTACCCGGCTTGCGGAAAGGGAGAACAATGGCAGATTTCCACAGCTGGGGAAGAACTCCTTGTGCCCAAATAAGATTGAAGAGGTGTAAGAGGACTACAAGGGCTGACCGATGTAAATGTTGTAACATACGAATATGAATGTCGTCAGGTCCAGCTGCCGATGATTGGCAAGCTGAGAGTGTTGCCTCCAGTTCCTGAAGTGTAAAAGGCACATTATACTGTTCTTCTCTGAGAGAAGAAAAGTCCAAGGGTACTAACTCTCTGGCAGACTTTGAGGAAAGAAACGAGGGGCATAGATGGAGCCCCCGGGAAATACGGACCAGATGAGTGCCAATTTCAATGGCAACGTCAAGAGGGTTTGCTACATCAATACCGGCGACCCGTAGAACAGGAGCTGGGTCAGGAGAGTATTTACCACTCAATTTCCTCACTTTTTTCCAGACTGCACTCATAGAGGAAGCAGAGGTGATGGTGGAAACATAGTCTCACCAGCAAGTGTGTTTAGCATCACGGATGACAGGGCGAGCGATCGCACGCTTCTGCTTAAAATCAAGAAGTCTCTCATTGGTTCTATTGTATTGGTACCTGCCCCATGCAGCATGTTTCAAACGTACTGCACGAGCACAAGCAGGAGACCACCAAGGCACGCACTTCTGAGAATGCTTGCCTGAGGTTTGGGGTATAGAATGAGAAGCTGTGGTATAAACTGACATCAAGAAGAGGTGTAGGAGCTCATCAATGGAGGATGAAGAAGGAACCTCACTAAAAGCAGTGAGCTGCGAGTAAAGGTCCCAATTTGCCCGATCAAATTGCCAGCGAGGGCTACGGAAAGGTGGTGAATATGAAGGAGAAGTAAGAATGATTGGAAAATGATTGCTGTCATGTAAGTCTGGTAGAACAGACCAGGTGAAGTCTAGTGCAGTGGAGGAAGAGCAGACTGATAGATCGATGCAAGAGAGAGTATGAGTACGAGGATCAAAATGGGTGGGAGTACCCGTATTTAAAACATGGAGGGGGTGAGAGGCGAGAAAAGCCTCCAACTGGATGCCATGTGAGTCACAATGAGACCCCCCCAGAGGAAATGGTGGGCGTTAAAATCACCAAGTAACAGAAGTGGTGGTGGTAAGGATGAAACAAGAAAGGCAAAGTCTGGGATAGAAAATGCTCGAGACGGAGAGAGATATAAAGAACATATTGTAAACCACTTATTCAAGTGGATACAGGCTGCAGTGTAATGCAGCGAGGTATGGACAAATAGTTGACAGTACGGAATATCATTGCGTAGAATAAGGGCACTTTCATTAAAGGTCCCATCTGAGAAAGGATCCGAAGAATACAATAAATTATAGCCTGAGATAGGTTGGAAAACAGCTGAGTGTAATTTTGGTTCTTGTAGGCAAGCACCAACAGGGGAAAACCTGGAAAGCAACATCTGAAGCTCACCCCGATTACTCCTGAGGCCGCGGATATTCCACTGTAAATAGGCCATGATTGGCGATGAAGAAAATACCAGGAATCCGTAGGGAAAGGCACCTACAGACTAGAGGGGTTAGAAAAGTCAACGTGTGGTGGCATTGGAAGACGTTCAAGCAGCGAAGGAACTGAGCGTTGCGAAGCATGGGGTTGTGAAGATGGAGGAGAGGGAAGAGAAGGAACAGGAAGTGAATCAGTGTCCATTGAAGGTTTAGTCTGCAATATATTCTGAAATGGCTTCAAGTGTTTCTGAATTCAAAGATGTATGGGAGACCATATTGGAGGTAGAAGGGGGAGGGTGAGTAAAGATTGGGACAGTAATGGACTGTACCAAAGTAGAGGGGGACGAAAGAGTGTAAGCGACTGGAGATGAAGTGTGGGGGGGGGGGGACAGAAGAGGCAGAAACCTGGGAGGTGGCAGACGAGGGAGAAACTTGGGAGGGGACAGGGGTGGAAGGCATAGTACGAGGAGGAGGGTGAATCTCCACACTTGTAATAGAGCCAGAGAGAGGGGAAGAACTAGGCACAGAGACTGGAAAGGTAAAGTGTGGAGGTGGAAGAAGGGAAGGAAGGGGCAAAGAAGATTTGAGCAATGTGGATTTTTTGGACTTCTGAGAAGTAGAGGGGCGATTGGTATTAGGTGTCGTACGAGGTCTTGTCGATACTGGGGCTTGTGAGGAAGGACGCGAAGATGTGAGAACAGACTGAGTTGTAGTCGGGACGTCAGAGCCAAGGACAGCAAAAGGATTAGATGCCGGAGTGGCTATGGGAGGGGTAACAACAGAGGAGGCTGCAGAAGATGGGACCCCAGAAGTGGGGGGATGTTTTGAAACACAAGAATAAGAAACACGGGGTAGTCTTCCTTGGAGGCGGAGATGAGGAACTGCCATAGCATAAGGGAGACCTTCTGCCTCTTTGAGGCAACGGATTTCACGTTCATTTAAGTAGACCTGGCAACGGCGGGAGTACGAAGGGTGAGCTTCATTACAATTAAGGCAAGATGGAGGTTGACTGCAAGATGTATTAGAATGGTCGTCGGCACCACAGACTGGGCATTCGGCTATAGATCTGCAATATTTCGCTGGGTGACCAAAACGCCAGCAATTTCTACACTGTTGCGGTGTAGGTATCACCTTTCGAACTTGTAACCGATGTCCCGCGACATATACAGAGGACGGGAGTTCTCGGCTGTCAAAAGTTAAATGAGCCACATTGCAAGGGTAATGTCTCTGCCCTCGGGCAGGAAGGACATAAGTGTCTACTTTGAGGATTGGGAGATCCTGGAGTTCCAGCTGTTCAAAAATGTCATTGCCACATGACTGGAAATTCTGTTGGACTATGGTATGGAGCAGAATGACAGTACCACTACAAGAATTGAGAGAAAGATTTTTTTCAATAGTGATAGGAGTAGTATCGATATTTGAAAGGAGAGAAAGATCATGAGCTTGGGTAGCATTCTGGACAGTGACGATGTGTGTACCGCTCTTGAGAGCATGAAATGAAATATCTCTACCAACATGACGCAGGAGCGCTTTGCCAATACTATGGTCAGAAAGATAGGCAGAAGAAGAAGTCTGTCTTAAAGTAAAGAATTTAGTCCATTGTGTGGTCCGAAACTGAGTGTGGAGAGGGAGTGCATGACGTGTCGGTCTTTTCTGAGTAGAATGGGAAGGTAACGAAGGAGCATCATCAGGAGATTGACGTTGGCGTTTAGGAGTAGGACCGGAGTTGGTCCAGCGTGAAATGGGCTGGCAATTCGAAAATTGCCATACCGTAGAGGGAGAGGCCGGAAGCATAGTCAAAGGAGAGCGGAGGTCACACAGATCGAAGGAGTCAGTCGAAGCCCCAGTACCTGAAGTGGGTGAAGAAACAGCACCAGCAAGAGGTACAGGGGCATCAGGAGTGTCCGAAGAGCGGTCTAAAAACAAGGCAGGGTCAGAATGGGGTGCGGTATCAAGAAGGGGCCCGGGGGTAATGGGTTCATGGATTGGGTTCTCCATGGTTAGGTTACTCCTTTGCTTTTTGTTTTTAAGAAAAAAAAAGAAAGAAGAAAAGAAAATAAAAATAAAAAAAGGGGGGAGCGGGGAGGAATAGTTCCCAGGAGGAATGAAGGGGCCGGAAATCTCCCTCCGCGCCCAAGAGGACCTCAGCACCGCTAGTAGCGCAGATGCAGCATGGAACCCGTGCCATACCCTACCCTTCATGCCAGTAAACCAGCAATCCAGGATAGCAACCTCACATCTGCCGAGCTACCTCGGTGGACAAAAGAGAGGGCGGCCGGATATCCGCCACAAAGCATACCTCCTTCGGCCACCACCCCCGGAATCCGAAAGGTGGCTTCCAGAGATACACCCGTCGCCCGAAAGACACCTAAAGCTACTCCGGGATGCCAGAGAGGGATCGGGACATCCCCAGGCGATCCAGATTCCACGGCAAACTACGCCACTGCCAAGAACCTCAACGGAATGGGATGGACCCCGGTATCCTTTCCCCTACCTAGGAACTAGCGCGCCTGTGGGAGAAATCCCAAAGGCCAAAAAGAGGAAGGGCAAAAGGGGGGGGGGGAGGAGGAGGAAAGGAAAAAGGGGAGGATGGGATAGGGAGGGGGGGATTGGGGGGTAATTAGGTTTGGTCTGAGGAAGGAGACCGACAGGTCTGATTCCTCAGACCAAGAGCCTCTTCGCCACAACAAGGAGCCCCCCTTGAAGAGGCACTTTCTTCCAAAACAGGCCTGTTTCGTCACAATTAAACACTTGTTCAGATTTCAGTCCTTCACTGTCTATGTACTCCTTGAATTCATACACATATTTTTCAGCGCATTTTGGTCTGAACTGGCAGCCTCACCATGCCTTATCACACTATGTATGCCACTACGCCTCTTAAATCTCTCAAACCAACCTTTGCTGGCCTTAAATCCACTCGCATCACCACTAGCTGCAGGCATTTTTCTAATTAAATCCTCGTGCAACTTCCTAGCCTTTTCACTTATGATCGCTTGAGAGATGCTATCGCCTGCTATCTGTTTTTCGTTTATCCACACCAATAACAGTCTCTCAACATCTTCTATCACTTGTGATCTCTGTTTCGAAAGCACAGTTAAACCTTTGGCAAGAACAGCTTCCTTGATTGCCGTTCTCTTGGACACAATAGAAGCGATGGTTGATTGGGGTTTACTATACAACCTGGCCAGTTCGGAGACACGCACTCCACTTTCATACTTAGCAATGATTGCTTTCTTCATCTCCATAGTAATTCTCACCCTTATTCCTGTAGGGTTGGCACTAGAAGCTTTCTTGGGGCCCATGGTCACTTATTTTTCAGGTGAAATCACTATAAAAAGGCTGTAATAATACGAAATGTTCCGATTGTATGCTTGAATGTTACCGCGGAGGCTGGCTTGTAAACAATGTCACTGGCAGAACAAGTGAGGCTGGCTCAGGCCGCATGGATGTGTCTCAGACGAATCGTGTTGAGCGAATTTTTTAGCACTATGCGAGGCAAAATTTTAGCGATAAAATGTATCGCTATGCGGATTCAACACTATGCGATGCCAACATTATGCGGGGGTCCACTGTATAGAAGATTTACTGTTATGCAGACTACTGCATTAGTGTAGAAATGGTATAAATAATATCAGCTCACTTGTGAAAGAATATTAGACTCACCAATTGACTTGTATTGGACGCATGGCAAGATTTGTTTACTTTTGAACTTTGGCAAAAATCGAACATTTATGCTAATTTGAGCTCAATTTCAAGGTGCTTTTCATTGTGAAACCAATCAAAATCATCTCGATTTCTGTAATATGTCTTCCATTCTGTAAAATGAGACCAGGAAAATTAGAATACAACCATAAATACCATACGAAAATACAGTGCAAAGTTGCTGTTTTAAACCAAAAACACGGTCAAAGTTTTTTTTTTCTCATTATGCACTGTATGCTGCAGGATTTTTTTTTATACTGCGCACACTTACCACATAAACCCATTCTTTCATATGTAGGCCTACCAGCTTTCTCCTGCTAGATTTGAAGGCGTTAGAATTTAGGCATACTAGTACGTCAATAACCCTTGTGCGTAAGCCGTAC
The DNA here is from genome assembly GCF_038502225.1 of Cherax quadricarinatus. Classification (NCBI taxonomy): domain Eukaryota; kingdom Metazoa; phylum Arthropoda; class Malacostraca; order Decapoda; family Parastacidae; genus Cherax; species Cherax quadricarinatus. Next base: position 18,098,728 of record NC_091333.1, read on the forward strand.
TAGTATGTCAGAAACTCTGAAAAGGTTAATATTTGTGCATTACAAAAACAATCTTCTTATATATTTTTTTGGAATTTTCTAATAGTTTTCAGTAGCTTTGCATGTTATTTATTGTTTAATTAATGCCAATGCAGTGCACCCAGGTTTCTGCTTGGTAGTGGTAGTACTAACGAAAATTTCAACATTTTAAATCCATGTACAGTATTCTCTCTACTCAGTACACGTACTTTACTTGATAACTTAGCAATTTGGTCCTTTCTAGGTGCCTTGATGCTATATAAAGAGCTCTTGTTCCAAAAAACTGGAGCTACCCTCCACTTCCTTGAATAAAACTCAATTAACCTACCATTCTCCAAGTGCTGTATGACCCTTACAGATTTAGAGCTTCCAACGAATATAATTAGATGTGTTTTCATCACCATAGTATCCGAAGTATTTCTTGTATCACATAACAGAAGCCTCCTGTACCTCGGTGCACAAGAGGGACCTAGAAGCTGTACCTCTAAACCAAAGTAAGTGCAGCTTAACTTTCTTAACCCCTTGACTGTTGCAACCCCAAATCCTGGTGTCGCAAAATTTCAAAAAAAAAAAAAAAAAAAAAAAAAAAAAAAAAAAAAAAAAAAAAAAAAAATCTCATGAAATGATAGAGAATCTTTTCCCGATTGTAATGACACCAAAAGAACAAAATTTGATGGAAAGCTGACGGAATTACGCTCTTGTGAAGTTAGTGACCTCGGCGATATTTACGAATTGGCAATTTCGCCCACTTTGAGCCCTATTTTCAGCTAATTCCATTGTTCCAGTCGACCAAACTCATAGCTATTTCTTTAGAACTCCATTTTTTTCTATCGACTGAGTACAAGAAACTGAACATTTACCGGTTTCAACTACCCAATAACGTGGTCAGAAATTTACAATTTGGCCAATTTCATATAAATTTAAAAATAGACAATTTTAAAATAGGGTCCAGAATGAACAATGCAGACATTTCTGGCTCTAAAATAACATTTTCTTTGTTCATCAGTCATGTCTCCCGGCCCCTCTGATATTACTCTTGCTTTCTATTTTGAATTTTTATTCAAACAAAAAGTAGAAGATTTACTCTTATGCAGACTACTGCAATATTGTAATAATTTTATAAATAATATCAACCCATTCATGACTGCATATTAGAATGGCTACTTGGACATTTATTGGAAAATGACTTCATTTGTTTACTTTTGAACATCGGCAAAAATCAAACATTTCCCTTACTTTGAGCTCCATTTCAAGGTTCTTTTCATAGTAAAGCCAATCAAAATCACCTCTATTTCTGTAATATGTTTTCCACTCTCTCACATGAGACTAAGAAAACAAGAATGCAACCATAAATACTATACGAAAATAGACCACAAATTCGGTATTTTAATTAAAAAAAAAACGGTTGGAGTCTTTTTTCATTATGCACTGCGTGCTGTAGGATTTTTTTATATGGTACACACTGACCACACAGACCCATTCTCTCACATGTGGGCCTACCAGCTTTCTCCTGCTTGATTTGAAACTGCTAGAATTTATGAGTAGTATATATACGTCAAACACAGTGGTTCGTAAGACGTATATATACGACCGAAACAGTCAAAGGGTTAAAAGTCCTTGGAGCTATAACTTGACCCTCCAAAGATATTCAGAGTCTGAAGATTCAACACCTTTAAAAGGCCCAGGAACTTTAACTCAACACAATCAAGAAGCCTATTGCTTGTAGCATAACACCCTCAAAAGGTTCAGGAGCTCTAAATTAACATGTTTGAGAGGCCCAGGAACTGTAGATCAACATATTCAAGATGGCAGGAGCTGGAAATAATCCAATACCACAAAAGTATGAGACCAAATGCATACATCCAAAACTAAGTTAGATTTGTCCTTTAAAGTTTTTGGTACTAAGTTGGGTGAGGCAGGAAGGCAATATATATTTTTAGGGGTGTTAGTTTCATTGTTATATCATGGAAACCAACATACTTTATGAAACTCAAATCAGTTATTTTCCCGTGCCAGGAAATATCATAGAGCACAACACTAAAATTACTTTAACTAAAAGTTTTAATTAAAATTAATTTTCTGAATTTGTTATACAGTGTAAGATAAAAGTTAATAGCTAAATATCTAAAGGAAATTGTAAAAAGTAACATGGTGTAGATATAAGGCAATATATTACACCAGTTACTCAATGCTTCAGAAGAGTATATTTGTTACCCCCCTATTCTTGTTATAAAACTTGCAACAGAACCCAATAAATTTTCAAAATGTCTTAGGTTTAGGTAAGATATACCAGGCAAAATGTGCAACTCAACATGTACTACAGAGGAACTTAGGGAATACATATTTGCACAATTTGTAACCAAAACTTCGATCTTGTGTACAGTACCCAAATACCAACATAGCCAACTTTGGTAATGTTCTTAACTTTAATTATAGTAAACTATATAAACATCAACGAATAATGGCTGGAGACATTAACATCAGCCTCATTAAGTCAGAAGATCCAGAAGTAGCTGATTTACAGTTGTGTCATTACAATTTCATGAGTCATCCTAGTTTCTCTTTAGCACATTGTACTTCCTTGTGAAAACCCCTCTATTTCCTTATGACCTGCTGTACTAGATAGTGCACCACTCCAGTATATCAAGTGGTTGTGGGAACTGTGGTGTATTATGCAGGTGTTAAGGATGTCCAGCTGACTTATTGGTGTTCTGAAATGTGCATGCAGAGGTCTCTGGATATTTCACTTATATAGATTTTGTCACAGTTGCTACATGGGATGGTGTACATTCCTGCAGCATTTGAGTTATGCTGATGGCATTTTTCTGATGTCTTTGATAGTGGAATAGGCAATGGTGGCTATATTGAGTTTGATATCGGAAATCTCAGAGACATGTCTATCAGTAAGGTTATTGGGGACGATTATGTTCAGCAACGATCCCTTGATACAATTTACACTTGAGGAGGAAACAAAAAACATTCTGCAAATCTGGCAATAAACTTCATTTCAAGGTTTTTTGGAAACCCACCATCCAACATGATCTTTTCTGCTTCTGCTCCATGACCAGACATGGCATCCTCAAAGTTTTTTTTCCTAAGAGCTCTCCGTATCCATAGTAGTGAATTTCTTGAAGGGTGCTCACATATTTTTACTAAACTACAGTGCCCTCAACATTTCATTAGGAACCACAGACATCAATTCCCCCAGATCTGAAACCACCAAAATACAATCTATAGTTCCCCCCAACAGTTTTATTGCAAAATACATCTGTAAGATCAAGAGCAAACCAAACACTGCTACCGTTGTATCTACCACCATGAAAGATGTCACCAGACAAAAACACCCTGAAAATAAATTCTGCAGAAGTGTTTATCACTCCATGTAACAACTGTCATAAAATCTACATATCTGTAGGTGAAACATCCAGAGTCTTCTACAAGCACACTCCTCAAAGGAGGTTCCTTGCTATTGGTGAGGGGAACTTGATCAAAAGAATTGGGCTGGTCTTCCTTTGGATCAAAGTTGAATGTCACCCAGCAGCAACAGCCTGATTGACGAAGCAAGCAGCAGTTGAGCCTGGCTGTTGGCTGGGCTCCAGAAGTAGAAAAACTCTCAGCACTCTTCAGAAGTATATCAAAGGTACCCATTCCCAGGTGCTTTATGACCCCTATGGTCATAAAGTGCTAAACCCTATGGGTTTAGCACTTCCCCCTATTTTTTTTTTTAACTTAATGGCCGTCTCCCATTAAGGCAGGGTTACTCAAAGAGGATAACGCATTCATCATAATTCACTTGACTGCTGTCTTTGCATCATCCGCAACTCTCCTTTAGAGTTCAGGCACTGCCCTTCCCACCTTCAGGACTCAAGTCTGGGTAACTGGTTTTCCTGTACTTTCATAAAAGTTACTGTGATCACACTTCAACAGCACATCCATTAAGATCTATAATGGAGCCTCGGTTATCAGCCGTAATCCGTTCTAGAAGGTCAGCCGAAAACTGAAATGGCCGAAAACCGAAATAATATTTCCCATAAGAATTAATGTAAATACAATTAATCCATTCCAGACAAAAATATTCACAATTTTTTTTTTTTTAACAATTACATAAACCATACCCCGGCCGGGATTGAACCCGTGGTCAGAGAGTCTCAAAACTCCAGCCCGTCACGTTAGCCACTAGACCAGCTAGCCACAATAAGATTCGTCCAACTAGGTATATTTCTACACCATAGGAAGGTTAGCACAGGCACCACTGTGACCACAAATGCAAGTTTTTTACAGACGAATCTCCAGCTAGCGTGGCCGTGACGAACTTTAGCTCAAGTCCCTTCACTGCCGTCAACATGACTCACGAAATCGTAATGACACGATTACAAACAAACCATACCCCGGCAGTGAAGGGACTTGAGCTCGAGTTCGTCACGGCCATGCTAGCTGGAGATTCGTCTGTAAAAACTTGCATTTGTGGTCACAGTGGTGCCTGTGCTAACCTTCCTATGGTGTAGAAATATACCTAGTTGGACGAATCTTATTGTGGCTAGCTGGTCTAGTGGCTAACGTGACGGGCTGGAGTTTTGAGACTCTCTGACCGCGGGTTCAATCCCGGCCGGGGTATGGTTTGTTTGCAATCATGTCATTACGATTTCGTGAGTCATGTTGACGGCAGTGAAGGGACTTGAGCTAGAGTTCGTCACGGCCACGCTAGCTGGAGATTCGTCTGTAAAAACTTGCATTTGTGGTCACAGTGGTGCCTGTGCTAACCTTCCTATGGTGTAGATTATTATTATAATCAAAAAGAAGCGCTAAGCCACAAGGACTATACAGCGCTGCAGGGCAGGAAGGAAGCGAGGGCATCAGGTGGCAAAAGGGAGATGGATGAGCAACAGGTTACGGATAACAGCGGGGCAGTGGATGGTGAAAGGGTAAAGGGCAGCAAGAGACTGAACCAGAAAGGGCTGAGGGGAGTGTGAAAAGTATCATCAGAGTTTGTGGAGTAAATCAGTCGTTGTCAAGAAGTCAATGAGAGAGTCAGGATTAAAGGAGGGTCCATCAGCAAGAAGGGAAGGTAAAGAGAGAGTAGGAGAACGAAGACGACGTTGGAGGTAAATTCTGCGTGCTCGTTGATAGAGAGGGCAGTCTAACAGAATGTGGCTAATCGATACTGGAACTTGACACTGCTCACAGAGAGGAACAGGGTGCCTCTCCATGAGATACCCATGAGTAAGACGAGTGTGGCCAATGCGAAGGCGGGAGAGAGTGGTCTCCCAACCTCGGCACTGATGACAAGAAGACGGCCAGTAACCTATGCTCGGTTTAATAGAATGAAGTTTGTTACCGAGCAGAGTTGACCAACGTTGTTGCCAACGGGTGCGAAGGTGGGTAGCTATTGCAGCAAAATAGTCTAGAAATGGAACACCTCGATAGGAAATTGGTAGGTCATATACTGCTGACCGCGCAGCAGTGTCTGCCTGTTCATTGCCCTGTACGTCGACATGACCAGGGACCCAACAAAAAACAATATCTTTATGTTTGGTAGAGATACGGCGTAGCCAAAGTTGGATACGGAGAACTAGGGGATGAGATGTATCAAATTTTCGTATAGCCTGTAGAGCACTAAGGGAGTCTGAGACTACTACAAATGATGACACAGGCATAGATGCGATACGAATAAGTGCTGCAAGAATGGCATACAGTTCAGCAGTAAAAATGCTAGCTGAAGATAGTAAATGCCCTCGTACGACGCTGTCCGGAAACACTGCTGCGAATCCGACGCCGTCTGAAGACTTAGAGCCATCTGTGTACACAGCGGTGGCATGAGAATGAGAGTGGAAGTGATCAAGAAAAAGAGAGCGGGAAGCCACCGTAGGCAGTTGAGCTTTCGAGCAAGGGAGTGAGAAAGAACAGACCCGAACAGCTGGAACTTCCCAGGGGGGTAGGGAAAAGTGAGATGCTACATGAACATATAAAGGTGGTAACTGAAGGGAAGACAAGAGTGAAAGTAGGCGAAGAGAAAAGGGACGGAGCAAACAGGGGCGGCGAACGAATAAAGAATGTCTACTAATATCGGTGACCATTCTATAAATGGAAGGATTGTGTAGATCGTGAGAGCGTACATAGTAACGAAGGCAATGGGCATCACGGCGATCAGACAAGGATGGAACATTTGCTTCTGTATAGAGGCTCTCAACAGGGGAAGAGCGAAAAGCACCAAGGCACAAACGTAAGCCTTGGTGATGGATAGAGTTAAGGCTAGAGAGAGTAGCAGGAGAGGCCGCGGAATAAATCTGGTCACCATAATCGAGTTTCGATAAAACGAGGGCTGAATGTAGGCGAAGCAGAGTTCGACGATCAGCTCCCCAGGAAAGATGAGCAAGGGTTTTAAGAAGGTTTAGCCGGCTGTGACAAGTTGCCTTCAGAGAGGTAATGTGAGGTTTCCAGGTTAACCGACGGTCAAAGAGAAGGCCTAGAAACCTGACTGTATCACGTTCGGGGATACGGGAGCCATAGAGATACAAAGGATGATCGGAGATAACAGAGCGTCTAGTGAAAGTAATTTGGTGAGTTTTGGTACTTGAAAATTTAAACCCATGTGTGGTGGCCCAAGTGGAAACACGGTCGACCGCATGCTGGAGAGAAACTGCAATAAGGTGACAGTCAGCGCCTGCACAAGCAATAGCGAAGTCATCAACATAGAGTGATGACCAAATATTGGGTGGAAGAACAGAGGCCAAATCATTTATAGCAAGGAGAAAAAGTGTTGTGCTTAGAACACATCCCTGAGGGACACCTTCAGCTTGGACGAAGTCCGGGGAAAGAACATTATTGACTCGAACACGGAAATGTCTGTCAGTTAAAAAGTTCTTAAGGAAGGATGGTAGATTGCCTCGGAGGCCTAAGGAATGGGCCTGGGCCAAAATATTATACCTCCAAGTTGTGTCATATGCCTTCTCAAGGTCAAAAAATATGGCAATAACTGAGTGATTATTCGCAAAGGCATTACGAACATACGTATCCAAGCGTAGTAAGGGGTCTATGGTAGAACGACCCTTACGAAAGCCATATTGACTAGCGGAGAGACTGTTGTGAGTCTCTAAATACCACATTAAACGTCGATTTACGAGGCGTTCCATCACTTTGCAAACTGCACTTGTAAGAGCGATGGGGCGATAGTGGGAGGCATCATGTCCTGTAGTACCCGGTTTGCGGAAAGGGAGAACAATGGCAGATTTCCACAGCTGGGGAAGAACTCCTTGTGCCCAAATAAGATTGAAGAGGTGTAAGAGGACTACAAGGGCTGACCGATGTAAATGTTGTAACATACGAATATGAATGTCATCAGGCCCAGCTGCCGATGATCGGCAAGCTGAGAGCGTTGCCTCCAGTTCTTGAAGTGTAAAAGGCACATTATACTGTTCTTCTCCGAGAGAAGAAAAGTCCAAGGGTACTAACTCTCTGGCAGACTTTGAGGAAAGAAACGAGGGGCATAGATGGAGCCCTCGGGAAATACGGACCAGATGTGTGCCAAGTTCAATGGCAACGTCGAGAGGGTTTGCTATATCAACACCAGTGACCCGTAGAACAGGAGCCGGGTCAGGAGAGTATTTACCACTCAATTTCCTCACTTTTTTCCAGACTGCACTCATAGAAGAAGCAGAGGTGATGGTGGAAACATAGTCTCGCCAACAAGTGCGTTTAGCTTCACGGATGACACGGCGAGCGATCGCACGCTTCTGCTTAAAATCAACAAGTCTCTCAGCGGTTCTATTGTACCGGTACCTGCCCCATGCAGCACGTTTCAAACGTACTGCACGAGCACAAGCAGGAGACCACCAAGGCACGCACTTCTGAGAATGCCTGCCTGAGGTGTGGGGTATAGAATGAGAAGCTGCGGTATAAACTGATGTCGAGAAGATGTGTAGGAGCTCATCAATGGAGGATGAAGAAGGAACCTCACTAAAAGCAGTGAGGTGTGAGTAAAGATCCCAATTTGCCCGATCAAATTGCCAGCGAGGGCTACGGGAAGGTGGTGAATAGGAAGGAGAAGTAAGAATGATCGGAAAATGATCGCTGTCATGTAAGTCTGGTAGAACAGACCAGGTGAAGTCTAGTGCTGTGGAGGAAGAGCAGACTGATAGATCGATGCAAGAGAGAGTATGAGTACGAGGATCAAAATGGGTGGGAGTACCCGTATTTAAAACATGGAGGGGGTGAGAGGCAAGAAAAGCCTCCAACTGAATGCCACGTGAGTCACAATGAGACCCCCCCCAGAGGAAATGGTGGGCATTAAAATCACCAAGTAACAGAAGTGGTGGTGGTAAGGATGAAACAAGAAAGGCAAAGTCTGGGATAGAAAATGCTCGAGAAGGAGAGAGATATAAAGAACATATTGTAAACCACTTATTCAAGTGGATACGGGCTGCAGTGTAATGCAGCGAGGTATGGACAAATAGTTGACAGTACGGAATATCATTGCGTAGAAGAAGGGCACTTTCATTAAAGGTCCCATCTGAGAAAGGATCCGAAGAATACAATAAATTATAGCCTGAGATAGGTTGGAAAACAGCCGAGTGTAATTTTGGTTCTTGTAAGCAAGCACCAACAGGGGAAAACCTGGAAAGCAACATCTGAAGCTCACCCCGATTACCCCTGAGGCCGCGGATATTCCACTGTAAATAGGCCATGATTGGCGATGAAGAAAATATCAGGAATCTGTAGGTAAAGGCACCTACGGACTAGAGGGGTTAGAAAAGTCAACGTGTGGTGGCATTGGAAGATGTTCAAGTAGCGAAGGAACGGAGCGTTGCGAAGAATGGGGTTGTGAAGATGGAGGAGAGGGAAGAGAAGGAACAGGAAGTGAATCAGTGTCCATTGAAGGTTTAGTCTCTGCAATATATTCTGAAATGGCTTCAAGTGTTTCTGAATTCAAAGATGTATGGGAAACCATATTGGAGATAGGAGGAGGAGGGTGAGTAAAGATTGGGACAGTAATGGACTGTACCAAAGTAGAGGGGGAGGGAAAAGTGTAAGGGACTGGAGATGAAGTGTGGGGGGGGACAGAAGAGGTAGAAACCTGGGAGGTGACAGAAGAGGGAGAAACTTGGGAGGGGACGGGGGTGGAAGGCATAGTACGAGGAGGAGGGTGAATCTCCACACTTGTAATAGAGCCAGAGAGAGGGGAAGAACTAGGTACAGAGACTGGAAAGGTAACGTGTGGAGGTGGAAGAAGGGAAGGAAGGGGCAAAGAAGATTTGAGCAATGTGGATTTTTTGGACTTCTGAGTAGAGGGGCGATTGGTATTAGGTGTCGTACGAGGTCTTGTCGATACTGGGGCTTGTGAGGAAGGACGCGAAGATGTGAGAACAGACTGAGTTGTAGTCGGGACGTCAGAGCCAAGGACAGCAAAAGGATTAGATGCCGTAATGGCTATGGGAGGGGTAACAACAGAGGAGGCTGCAGAAGATGGGACCCCAGAAGTGGGGGGATGTTTGGAAACACGAGAATAAGAAACACGGGGTAGTCTCCCTTGGAGGCGGAGATGAGTAACTGCCATAGCATAAGGGAGACCTTCTGCCTCTTTGAGGCAACGGATTTCACGTTCATTTAAGTAGACCTGGCAACGGCGGGAGTACGAAGGGTGAGCTTCATTACAATTAAGGCAAGATGGAGGTTGACTGCAAGATGTATTAGAATGGTTGTCGGCACCACAGACTGGGCATTCGGCCATAGATCTGCAATATTTCGCTGGGTGACCAAAACGCCAGCAATTTCTACATTGTTGCGGTGTAGGTATCACCTTTCGAACTTGTAACCGATGTCCCGCGACATATACAGAGGACGGGAGTTCTCGGCTGTCAAAAGTTAAACGAGCCACATTGCAAGGGTAACGTCTCCGCCCCCGGGCAGGAAGGACATAAGTGTCTACTTTGAGGATTGGGAGATCCTGGAGTTCCAGCTGTTCAAAAATGTCATTGCCACATGACTGGAAATTCTGTTGGACTATGGTATGGGGCAGAATGACAGTACCACTACAAGAATTGAGAGAAAGATGTTTTTCAATAGTGATAGGAGTAGTATCGATATTCGAAAGGAGAGAAAGATCATGAGCTTGGGTAGCATTCTGGACAGTGACGATGCGCGTACCGCTCTTGAGAGCGTGAAATGAAATATCTCTGCCAACATGACGCAGGAGCGCTTTGGCAATACTATGGTCAGAAAGGTAGGCAGAAGAAGAAGTTGGTCTTAAAGTAAAGAATTTAGTCCATTGTGTGGTCCGAAACTGAGCGTGGAGAGGGAGTGCTTGACGTGTCGGTCGTTTCCGAGTAGAATGGGAAGGTAACGACGGAGCATCATCAGGAGATTGACGTTGGCGTTTAGGAGTAGGACCGGAGTTGGTCCGGCATGAAATGGGTGGGCGATTCGAAAATTGCCGTACCGTAGAGGGAGAAGCCGGAAGCATAGTCAAAGGAGAGCGGAGTTCAGACAAATCGAAGGAGTCAGTCGAAGCCCCGGTACCTGAAGCGGGTGAGGAAACAGCACCAGCAAGAGGTACAGGGGCATCAGGAGTGTCCGAAGAGTGGTCTAAACACAAGGCAGGGTCAGAATGGGGTGCGGTATCAAGAAGGGGCCCGGGGGTAGTGGTTTCATGGACTAGGGCTGCCATGGTTAGGTTACTCCTTTGCTTTTTGTTTTTAAGAAAAAAAAAGAAAGAAGAAAAGAAAATAAAAACAAAAAAAAGAATAAAAAAAGGGGGGAGCGGGGAGGAATAGTTCCCAGGAGGAATGAAAGGGCCGGAAATCTCCCTCCGCGCCCAAGAGGACTCGACACCGCTAGTAGCGCAGATGCAGCATGGAACCCGTGCCATACCCTACCCTTCATGCCAGTAAACCAGCAATCCGGGATAGCAACCTCACATCTGCCGAGCTACCTCGGTGGACAAAAGAGAGGGCGGCCGGATATCCGCCACAAAGCATACCTCCTTCAGCCACCACCCCCGGAATCCGAAAGGTGGCTTCCAGAGATACACCCGTCGCCCAAAAGACACCCAAAGCTACTCCGGGATACCGGAGAGGGATCGGGACATCCCTAGGCAATCCAGATTCCATGGCAAACTACGCCACCGCCAAGAAACCTCAACGGAATGGGATCGACCCCGGTGTCCTTTCCCCTACCTAGGAACTAGCACGCCTGTGGGAGAAATCACGAAGGCTAAAAAGAGGAAGGGCAAAAGGGAGGGGTGAGGAGGAGGAGGAGGAATGGAAAAAGGGGAGGATGGGGAGGATGGGATAGGGGAGGGGAGAATGGGGGGTAATTAGGTTCGGTCTGAGGAAGAAGACCGACAGGGCTAATTCCTCAGACCAAGAGCCTCTTCACCACGCCAAGGAGCCCCCCTTGAAGAGGCCTATGGTGTAGAAATATACCTAGTTGGACGAATCTTATTGTGGCTAGCTGGTCTAGTGGCTAACGCGACGGGCTGGAGTTTTGAGACTCTCTGACCGCGGGTTCAATCCCGGCCGGGGTATGGTTTGTTTGCAATTGTGTCATTACGATTTCGTGAGTCAAGAATTACATAAATAGTACATACCTTTATTGAAGGCTAATGCTGGCTCCTGGAAGATGCTGAGGAGGAAAGAGGGAGGAGTTAATGTTTGGAAGGGGAATCCCCCTTCCATAAAGACTTTAGGTAGCAAAGCCTTCTCTGGGGTTACTTCCCCTCTTTGTCTTTTAACCCTTTCAGGGTTTTTGACGTACTAGTACGTCTTACGTGCCAGAGTTATTGATGTACTAGTACGCATAAATTCTAGTGTCCTCAAATCAAGCAGGAAAAAGCTGGTAGGCTTAGATGTGGGATAATGGGTCTTTGTGGTCAGTGTGCGCAGTACAAAAAAAAAAAAATCGGGGACCCAGTGGTGCATTGTGGGAAAGCCATTTTATTTCACCTTGTTCACCATGTCTAGCGCTAAGAAACTCCTCACTCCTCAGCTAATTGGGGCTCTTTTGTTTCCAAGTGACAGTTCAAACACAGATGGAAGTATCAGCGAAGATGAATTTCATGGTTTTGAGGAGTTTGTGACCGAAAGAGAAGGAAGGAAGGAAGGAAGAAAGGGAGGAAGGAAGAGATGAGAGGAAGGCAGGAATAAAGGAGACCATCAGCCTAAGATAACCCAAAAAATTCAGACACTGACTTATTTCCATGTGGGTTGGGTGTTGACAGGCAGTGAGGGTGGTGAGTGAAGGTATGATGTGTCATTGTGACACTAATTATGCTGGTGACTCAGCATATTTACAAGTCTACCCCCACACAACAACTACAAGCTTTACAGAAGCTGTAGCAGTTCTGGAAGTGTCCAGTGACTTTATATGTGTATGTTTATGATAGAAAAATAGTAATAAACAGCATTTTTTATTGTTGGTTTGTGTAACCATGTTTTGTAAACAATATAATAACTGTGCAGTTATTATGTAGCATACAATGAGTGAATATACATTCAATATACCTTATATTGGTCTCACAGGCCATAAAAGTTAATTGAAGGAAGAAGTAAGAAAGGAAAGAGGGAAGGTAGGTTGGAAGAGATGAGAGGAAGGAAGGAAAGAAGGAAGGTAGGTAGGAAGAGATGAGAGGAAGGAAAGAAGGAAGGTAGGTAGGAAGAGATGAGAGGAAGGAAGGAAAGAAGGAAGGTAGGTGTGGGGAGAGGAAGGGATGTATTGTGGAAGGCAGTGAGAGTTAGTGAGTGATGGTATGATGCATCTTTGTGACAAAGACATGCTGGTGACTCAGCATATTTACAAGTCCACCCACTCACAACTACAAGCTTTCAGAACCTCTTGTAGTTACTGGAACCTGCCCAGTAACTCTATACATGTATATATACGATGAAAAAATAGTAATAAACAACATTTTTTATTGTTTGTGTAAACATGTTCTGTAAACAATATAATGACAGCAAAGTTTGTGCTGTTATTGTGTAGTATACAATGGGTGAATATGTACCAAATAGCCTTTATATTGATCTCAGAGGCCGTAAAAGTTACTTGAAAAATAAAATATTAAAAAATAAAAGAAAAGAGAAAAAAACAAAATAAACTATTACAGGGTGACCGGCAGTCGGCAATGTTGCCGTAAGTGATTCAATTTCTGTCAACTTCATGTTTCCTAGGCGTTCTAGTGGTACACTCTGTAATCATTATTTAACTACATGTAAACCACACAACAACCAAATTCTGTAAATTCAACATTGTAATCTTTATAGAAAATAAACTTTGAATTTGAATTGAATATCTCCGTAAGTATTGATTGCAAAAAAAAAAAAAAAAAAATTGGCTTATAATACTCACAAAAACAGAAAAACTATAATTTCATAAGAAAAAAAATAATTGTTTTTTTTTTTAATATTTTTCAACCCTGAGTGGGAGTTAAGGATCGAGGGTTTTGACCCTGAAAAGGTTAATGCCACTGGGACCAGCTTGAGAGTCACTGGACCCCTGTCTCACAAAATAACTGTCCAGAGTGCTCTGTTTCTGGCATCCCTTTAACCCTTTCAAGGTTTCGGCCGTACTAGTACGGCTTACGCACCAGGGTCCATGACGTACTAGTACTCATAAATTCTAGCGCCTTCAAATCTAGTGAGAGAAAGCTGGTAGGCCTACATATGAAAGAATGGGTCTATGTGGTCAGTGTGCACAGTATAAAAAAAATCCTGCAGCACACAGTGTGTAATGAGAAAAAAAAAACTGACCGTGTTTTTGGATTAAAACAGCGACTTTGCACTATATTTTCGTATGGTATTTATTGTTGTATGCTACTTTTCCCGGTCTCATTGTATAGAATGGAAGACATATTACAGAAATTGAGATGATTTTGACTGGTTTTACAATGAAAAGTAACGGAAATGTTCGATTTTTACCAAAGTTCAAAAGTAAACAAATCATGCTAAGCGTCCAATGCACGTCAACTGGTGAGTCTAATATTCTTTCACAAGTGCGCTGATATTATTTATACCATTTCTACACTAATGCAGTAGTCTGCATAACAGTAAATCTTCTATTTTTTGTGAGAATAAAAATTCAAAGTGGAAAGCAAAAGAAATGTAAGAGGGGCCTTGGGACATGACTAATGAACAGAGGAAATGTTATTTTAGTGCCAGGAATGTCTCTTTTTTATTCTGGACCCTATTTGGAAATTTGCATCTTTTGAAATATGTGTGAAATTGGCAAAATTGCTAAATTCTGACCACTGTATTGGATAGTTGAAATCGGTCAATTGGTGGTTTCTTGTACTCATTAGATAGAAAAAATGGAGTTCTAGTGAAATAGTTATGTTTTTTGTCAACTAGTACATTGGAATTGGCCGAAAATAGGGCTCAAAATGGGCAAAATCGCCGATGCGTAAACATCGAGACCGCTAACTTCGTGAGAGCATAATTCCGTAAGTTTTCCATCAAATTTCATACTTTTGGTGTCATTATGATCGGGAAAAGATTCTCTATCTTTTCATAAGAAAAAATATTTTTTTTTTTTTTTTTGAAATTTGGGGGACCCTGAGAACAAGTCTCTGAGAGGGCCTGTGGACCCTAAAAAGGGTTAAGATTTCCCTGAAGCAGAACAGGGTTTTGTCACTAAACATGTTGCAGATATGGCTTGTTTCAGCTTTGTCAGGGTGGTACTTCTCAGCAAAACTTTGCACATCATTCCACTTTGCACAAATGTTCTTAATCAATAAAGAAAGCACCTCCTTCATCCCTCTTCCTCCTCCTTTGAAGCAAGTTCCTCCGCTGCAGTCTGTTTACTGTTCAAGTCGAAGCTCTTGCAACTCTTCAGTGGTTAGCTCTTCCCTGTGGTCCTCCACCAACTCTTCCACATCCTCGCCACTCACCTCCAACCCCAGGGACTTCCCCAGTGCCACAATAGAGTCCACAGGGTCAGCAGGGTTAGAGTCAGCCTCAAACCCGTCAAAATCCCTCTCTTGGACACAATCTGGCCACAGTTTTCTCCAAGCAGAGTTCAAAGTTCTGGAAGTCACTCCCTCCCAAGCCTTACCTATAAGGCTTATGCAATGGAGGACAGTGAAGTGATTCCTCCAGAACTCTCTTAGGGTCAACCGAGTGTCTGAGGTCACTTCAAAGCACTTTTGAAACACTGCTTTTGAGTTTTTTGAAGTTAGAAATGACCTGCTGGTCCATGGGCTAGAGGAGAGGTGTTAGGAGGCAAGAACTTCACTTTTATAAAATTGAAGTCCCTAAACACTTGGTCTTCCAAGTCTGGAGGATGTGCAGGAGAACTGCCCAGTACCAGGAGGCACTGGAGTGGTGCCATACACATCATTAACCCACTCTTTGAAAATTTGCCTTGTAACCCATGCCTTATGATTAGCTTTTCACATCACACACAATCTATTCTTCATGACATTGTTTTTCTTGAACACACTGGGATTTTCTGAGTAATACATGAGTAAAGGCTACATTTTGAAATCCCCACTAACATTACCACACAACAAAAGAGTAAGCTTGTCTTTCATAGGGTTGTGTCCTGGCAGTGCCTTTTCCACCTGGGTAATGTAGGTCCTGTTTGGCATTTTCTTCCAAAACAGGCCTGTTTCGTCACAATTGAACACTTATTGGGGTTTGAATCCTTCAGCCTCTATGTACCTCTGGCAGTGCTGTATAACCCTGGTGGTTTAGGGCTTCTTTTTGATTATAATAATAATAATATGCACCCCTGGAATTCCTGCACAAATTTTTCAGCCACACATTTGTCAGAACTTGCAGCCTCGCCATGCCTTACAACACTGTATATGCCACTACGCTTCTTAAATCTATCAAACCATCCTTTGCTGGCCCTAAATTCACAAACTGCAGCACTTGTTCCAGGCATTTTCTTTGCAAGATCCTCATACAACTGCCTTGCCTTCTCACAAATAATCAGCTCCACAACACTGTCTCCCACTAATTCTTTTTCCTTAATCCACAATAATAATAACTTTTCCATCTCTTCCATTATTGATTTCCTTTGTTTAGTTAGAAAAGTTACTCCTTTTGCAACATTAGCATCCTTGATTTGTTCTTTGCGAGGATGGATGTAATTGTTCATTTATTCTTGCTGTACATCCTAGCAAGTTCTGCCACCCTCATACCACTCTCAAACTTTTCTATCACTTCACGCTTAAATTCCATGGTGTTTTTCACTTTCTTTACCACAGGAACTTTCTTTGGAGCCATGGTTACTTATTTCACAGTTGCACTGCAAAAATAACACAAACTACAATGGGAAATAAGCAAAATGTTTGGATGTATGAGCAGAAGCTTCTTCAGCCACCGAGAGAGACAGCCAAATTGACGTGCAAGCAGCCCCAGCCAGTGGACGGACGCGTCCCAAACGGCCAATCACCGAATTAACGGCCGATAACTGAGTTGGCTGATAACCGGGGGTCCACTGTACTTGCCTTCATACACTCTTAACATGTTCACACAAGCCTGTTAGGTGCTCAATCCCATAAAACTCAAAGCCTCTTGTATCCCTTCCCTCTACCCATTCTTGGGATGACCCCATCCTCTTCTACCTTCCACCCCAGATTTATACCCCCTTTTCAACCTATCCCTGTTCCCCTTTAAGTGCTGAAACCACCTCATCCCTTCCTTAGTCCTCTGAATTATGTCCTTGGTCATTTATCATCTACTTTTAATTTATATATATAAGCTTCAGATTCTCTGCAGGATATTCACACCACACATAATAAAACAATAATCTACAATAATAATAATAATCTACATTTCAGTTTTTCTTATGTTTTCAGTATTTTCTACAGGAGAAGGGGTTACTAGCCCATTGTTCCCGGCATTTTAGTTGCTTCATATGACATGCATGGCTTATGGAGGAAAGATTGTTTTCCACTTCCCCATGGAGAATAGAGAAAATAGAGAACAAGAACTATTAAGAAAAAAGAAGAAAAACCTAGATGTGTGTATGTATACATATGCATGTGCATACCTGTATAGTGTGCCCTAAGTATAAGTAGCAAGATATAACTGTTATTCAGTGTGTTTATGTTTTATTAAGAGGAGGTGCAGGATTACCAAAACTATTATCCAAAAGGCTGAGGAGGGGTTGCTGAGGTGGTTCAGACATGTAGAAAGGATAGAATAACATGGAATGACTTCGAGAGTGTATAAATCTGTAGTGGAGGGAAGGCAGGGTAAGGGTCAGCCTAGGAAAGGTTGGAGGGAGGGGGTAAAGGTGGTTTTGTGTGTGATGGGCTTGGACTTCCAGCAGGCATGCATGAGCATGTAGATAGGAGTGAATGGAGACAAATGGTTTTTAGGACTTTACGTGCTGTTGGAATGTTAGCAAGGTAACATTTATGAAGGGATGCAGGGAAAACGGCAGACCGAAATTGAGTCCTGGAGATGGGAAGTACAGTGCCTGTACTCTGAAGGAGGGATGTTAATGTTGCAGTTTTATAACTGTAGTGTAAGCGTGCCTCTGGCAAGACTGATAGAGTGAATGATGATGGAAGTTTTTCTTTTTTGGGCCACCCTACCTAGGTGGGAAATGGCCGATGTGTTAATAAAAATACATTTCGGAATATCAGCATGCCAGCAGAAGCAGCATTAAGATGTCTGAGTAATATACCAAGGACAACACTGAAAGATCTAGGTAGTAGGTTGGTAGGCAGCAACCGCCCAGGGAGGTACCACTGTCCTGCCAAGTGAGTGTAAAACGAAAGCCTGTAATTGTTTTACATGATGGTAGGATTGCTAGTGTCCATTTTTCTGTCTCGTAAACATGCAAGATTTCAGGTACGTCTTGCTACTTCTTCTTACACTTAGGACACACTACACATATATGTACAAGCATATATATATATATATATATCTATATATATTTTTTTTTTTTTTTTTTTTATATATATATATATATATATATTTTCAACAAGTCGGCCGTCTCCCACCGAGGCAGGGTGACCCAAAAAAGAAAGAAAATCCCCAAAAAGAAAATACTTTCATCATCATTCAACACTTTCACCACACTCACACATTATCACTGCTTTTGCAGAGGTGCCCAGAATACAACAGTTTAGAAGCATATACGTATAAAGATACACAACATATCCCTCCAAACTGCCAATATCCCAAACCACTCCTTTAAAGTGCAGGCATTGTACTTCCCATTTCCAGGACTCAAGTCCGACTATATGAAAATAACCGGTTTCCCTGAATCCCTTCACTAAATATTACCCTGCTCACACTCCATATATATATGTACACACCCCTCTGGGTTTTCTTCTATTTTCTTACTAGTTCTTGTTCTTGTTTATTTCCTGTTATCTCCATGGGGAAGTGGAACAGAATTCTTTCTCCGTAAGCCATGCGTGTTGTAAGAGGCGACTTAAATGCCGGGAGCAAGGGGCTAGTAACCCCTTCTCCTGTATATATTACTAAATGTAAAAGGAGAAGTTTTCGTTTTTCCTTTGGGCCACCCCACCTCGGTGGGATACGGCCGGTGTGTTGAAAGAAAGAACACTGAAAGATGCTTTGAAAGTACACTTAGTGTAACAACTTCAACCAGAACAATTTAGGATGTTTTGGAATCAATATGACCTGACATCCATCTTACTTAATTTTCACCTCACCGCAACTCACTTCTTGTAAGCTTACCCCCATCCCCCTCCCCTCATACTAGGTTTATCTGTTTGTGACTATAAACCCCACTTCACGGATAAAGCATTGTCAGTAAAGGTAATAATTGCATTATGTCTAACATGTCAGTATCTCACACTATTACCTGTCCTAAGTTCTTCCCAGTGGAGAAAAATGTCTATAGTAGCAAGAATTCTGATGTCTATTAGATAGGGTATCAATTGCAATAGTGTTGAATATACAGGGTGCAACAGGGGTTCACTCTTTCCATCAAGGGCAAAACCTTTTACATTCTTTTTTCCACAAAGAGTACCAGGTTTCATGGAGAAGAGAACAATTTGCCATGACACCGAGAGATTACTAAGGATGCTAAAAGATTTCAAACGGAAAACATTAAAATAAAGCTTAATTAAATAAATTGTAGTGGAGATTTTAATTATAAAGTACAGTATGTTCTGTAATAAACTGTACAATCTATGATGCAAGAACAAAAACAAATAGGAAAATAAATTACTAAATTTACTAAATAGTGCATTTATGAATCAATATGCAAAGATAACAACACATCATTCACCTGGTGTTCATGAGAAAATGGGAAGAAATTTTCCATGTGAACCAACTAAATACACTCAGAAAAAAAGTAATACAGCGGACCCTCGGGTAACGGCGGCATTGGATAATGCCAAAATCGGATAGTGGCATGTTTTTGTGTCAAAATGTTGGCTCCGCTAATGCCCAAGAACTCGGTTAAAGGCATTCATCCCGAACATGTCCACGTGGCCTGAGCCGCCCGGCCTTTCCATGACTCCATGTACAGCTAGTGTGCCATTGTTTACAAGCCAGGGAGGACAAGTCCATGCATACATGTGATATATTTTGTATTATTCCATTGTTTTTATGCTTGTAACTGCTAAATAAGCCACCATGGGCCCAAAGAAAGCTTCAAGTGCCAGCCCTGTGGTAAAGAGGGTGAGAAATACTATTGGTACCTGAAGTCTTTATGGAAGGGGATTCCCCTTCCAAACAATAGTACGCCACCATCCTCTCCCCTCCTCCTGTCTCATCACTCATCAATAAGTCTTCAGTAAAGGTGTCATTTTAGTAATGTTTTACTTCGCATGTCTCAATTGTTTTCTGTGTAGGTAAATGTATATTTCATGTAAAAAAATTATTTTGTTTAATACTTTTGGGTGTCTGGAACAGATTAATTGGATTTCCATTATTTCTTATGGGGAAAATTAATTTGGCTAAAGGCAAAATCGGTTAAAGGCAAGCTCTCTGGAACAGATTAATGCCGTTACCCGAGGGTCCACTGTATACTGTACTTTTGGATATGTACCATACATACTGTAATAAACTGCGAAGAAATAATACATATAGGTACAGTGGAACCTCGACTTACAAGTTTAATCCAGTCAGTGACCTAGCTCATAACTCAGTTTGCTCGTATATCAAATCAGTTTTCCTCATTTAACCCTTTGACTGTTTTGGTTGTATATATGCATCTTATGAGCCAATGTTTTTGACGTATTAATACTCGTAAATTCTAGCAGCTTCAAATCAGGCAGGAGAAAGCTGGTAGGCTTACATGTGAGAGAATGGGTGTGCACAGCATGAAAAAAATTAGGGACTCAGTTGTGCATTGTGGGAATGCCATTTTAGTAGTCCTTGTTCACGATGCCTCGCTGTAAGAAGTACCTTAGTCCTCACCGAATTGGAAGTCTTCTGTTCCCAAGTGATAGTTCTAACACCGATGGAAGTGACAGGGTGTGACTTAAAGCAGTGCCCAGGATAACGTAATTAGTGATGAAAACCCAGATGACCCACAACCTTCCACCTCAGGTGCTGGGCCATCTCATTTACGTTTACCTGTACCAGGATGAAAGAGAAAACTATTTCCCCATGTACAGGACTCTGATGTGAGCAGTGAAAGTGATAGTGATTTCCATGTTATTGAAAGCAGTTCGAGTTGTGACAGTGAGGAAGAATATTCTCCAGTAAAGTGGCAGTATGTATGACGCAGCATGCGCTCTGGTAGCGGGCCATATGCCACCAGGGAAAAGGAGTAAATCTTGGAGTATATCCCATGGCCCTACACCATGAAGTGATAGTGAAGATGATGATATTGTTACAATGGGGATGCGTAATGTGCTTGGGGCAGAAGGTGGTGGTGGTGTTGGCGGTGGCATGAGCCATGTGGCACCAGCACCGGGTCACACTGCTACCCACCCTGCTAACTCAGCACAGCCACAACCAGCCTCAACCACAACCACCTGCCAATATCCAGTACCCACCAGCAGATTGCATCAGGGATTGGCAGGAAGGTGCCAATTTTGTTCCCAATCCTCACGACTTCGATGAAACACAAAGTGGAATACGGCCATTGTGTACACTTGGGAACAGTGCCACTGAACTGGAATGCTTTCAGTTATTCTTCAATGAACCCCTGATGGAAATTATTGTTAGGTCATGGCTACACCAGTGGAAGGACACAACTGTGGCAGCGATGTACATGTTCTTTGCCACAATAATGCTTATGTCACATGTGTATAAGCACACTGTCACCACATATTCGTTGACAGCCCACCTGATTTCAACCCCAGGTTTTAGTGATATTATACCAATGAATCGATTTCTGTTATTGTTACATATACTACACTTCTCAAACAAAACAAGGCCTGACAGAAACAACAGATTATATAAGTTCAGGAATGTGTTTATGTACCTGAAACAAAAGTGCTGTAGTATGTATTTTTATTCCTTCAGGAAGCTTGTTATTGATTTTGTTCAAAGGCAGACTGTCATTCAAGCAGTATATACAAGCAAGAGGAAACGCTTTGGTATAAAGTTATTTGTACTGTGTGATTGCAAAAGTGGTCTGGTTTTGGATATACGGTAAACCTACACATAAAAGAGAGAAGCTTACGACGACGTTTCGGTCCGACTTGGACCATTGACAAAGTCACACTAACCAGAGGTGGAGCAGGACGGCTATATACGATGGGGATGCCCGGGTGTTGTGCATGCGTCTTAATTTCATCCTGTCGGTATTATATACAATTCTTGTACTACTACTACTACTACTACCACCACCTCTTCCTGCCTATATATAGCCGTCCTGCTCCACCTCTGGTTAGTGTGACTTTGTCAATGGTCCAAGTCGGACCGAAACGTCGCCGTAAGCTTCTCTCTTTTATGTGCGGGTTATTTGTGTATCGTTCCAGTCACGGTATTGTGCCTTTTTTGTTATTTACGGTAAACCTAATTTTACACAGTAGTTATGTTCCTGAAAATGCTGTGTTAGGTAAAACCGTGTTAGATGAACTGGAGTACTTATGGGAAAAATAGGGCTATGTTCCAGAGAGCCCCAGAAAAGCCAAACAACTTTTTTTAGGCCTCCACCTCTTACAAAAATGAAAGTGAATATGTAATTGCAGTTCATTGTTATGATGTATTATGTTGTTTTTACTGCTTAAGACTACAAATGTAACAGAAATAATAGTATTTCTTACCTTAAATTGTGGGTGCTGGTGTTTGTGGATGATTGTGAAGAGTGGAGAGTTATGTTGTGGTCCTACTGGGCTGAGGTGGATGGTAGAGGTTCTGGTACTGAAGTTGATGGTTGTACTGGAGTGTCTAACTTTAAGTCATTCAGTCAGTCAAGTCATTCAAAGTCAGTAAGTCAGTCAAGTCATTCAGTCAGTCAAGTCATTAAGTCAACTCATTCAGTCAGTTAAGTCAGTCAGTCAGCAAGTCAGTAAATTGTTCAGTCAAATCAGTAAGTTAATCAAGTCAGTAAGTCAAGTAAGTTATTCAGTCAAGTCAGTAAGTCAGTCACACAAACTCGCATTTACCTCTTTTTATGTGTACAAAGTAACACATAATCTAATATCTTTGTTGTCTAATATCTTTGTTTTCTTAGTTAATTCTAAGACTTAAATGCTTATACCTTTTCTTGACACTTTCAGCAACACAGGTATGCCAACTGGGTGTCATGATTGCTTGGCGGATACAAGATATAGTAATTAAATGATTAAAACAATTCACAAACACAGCTAGCTTGTAACAGAGAAGAAGGACTGGACATGTATGAAATACAAATGCTGGGATGGTGTCGGGGTGGCTGGGGATGGCGGGAGGTCTCCCCAGCTGATCCACAACAAAGCAGCCGCTTGAGGAAAAGGGAATTTTTTTTTTCCTTCCCACAAACTGAACTGTGTTAAATAAATTTTACGACATGTTACATAAAATTGTGCCGCAATTCTTCAATTGTGCTATGCCCAAATTGTGCCAAATAAACTCATGCTAAATGACAGTCTACTGTAAATGTGTACACTGGCAGTAATACATTGAGAATTGCCAGGAAGTTATTGGGTATCTCTGGTGATGTGTTTAGAACAATGGTGGAACCATATCTTGGTAAGGAGCATATATTATACACTGATAACTAGTACACAAGCCCCTTACTCAGTGATTTCTTGCGAGTGAACATGACAGATGTGTGTGGCACAGTGCGTGGAAATCATAAGCATATGCCTAGGTTCGATGCAAGCACTCACAGAGGTGAGGTGCAGGTGTTTGCTGCCAATGACATCATGGCATTTTGGTGGCATGACAAATGTGATGTCACAGTGTTGACATCAGTTCACTGACATGAAATGGCAGACAGTGGCAACCAAGATGGCAGTGTTTATCAAAACATAGCCACTAAGGGAGGGAGGGAAATTTCGTGTTTTCCTTATGTTTCATGCAGTTATTTTGCGAAATTTCTTCTCTCTAACCATGGGTCTTAAGAAAGCAAGTGCAAATGAGAGTGCTGAGAAGAAAAAGAGGATTTCCATGGAATTAAAGCAGGAAATCATACATAAACACAAACTAGGTGTAGCATTAAGTGCTCTAGTTTTAGGTGCAAGATATTGTGGCCTACTGCATCAAATGCTTTCCGTAGGTCTATGAAGAGGATATTCATTTTTTTCAGTTGCTGTATGCAGTAATTTGAGTATCTGAATAATTGCATCATTTGTGCTTTTTTTCAGCCTAAACCCAAACTGGCAGGGGTTCAGTATGTTATGGGATAGGAGGTAGTAAATTTGTTTATATATATATATATATATATATATATATATATATATATATATATATATATATATATATATATATATATATATATATATATATATGTATATATATGTATATATATATATATATATATATGTATAGTCCCTTTATATAAAGGGAAAGGGGACAAAAGAGACTGTAAAAATTATAGAGGAATAAGCTTACTGAGTATACCAGGAAAAGTGTACGGTAGGGTTATAATTGAAAGAATTAGAGGTAAGACAGAATGTAGGATTGCGGACGAGCAAGGAGGTTTTAGAGTGGGTAGGGGATGTGTAGATCAGGTGTTTACATTGAAGCATATATGTGAACAGTATTTAGATAAAGATAGAGAAGTTTTTATTGCATTTATGGATTTAGAAAAGGCATATGATAGAGTGGATAGAGGAGCAATGTGGCAGATGTTGCAAGTATATGGAATAGGTGGTAAGTTATTAAATGCTGTAAAGAGTTTTTATGAGGATAGTGAGGCTCAGGTTAGGGTGTGTAGAAGAGAGGGAGAATACTTCCCGGTAAAAGTAGGTCTTAGACAGGGATGTGTAATGTCACCATGGTTGTTTAATATATTTATAGATGGGGTTGTTAAGGAAGTAAATGCTAGGGTGTTTGGGAGAGGGGTGGGATTAAATTATGGGGAATCAAATTCAAAATGGGAATTGACACAGTTACTTTTTGCTGATGATACTGTGCTTATGGGAGATTCTAAAGAAAAATTGCAAAGGTTAGTGGATGAGTTTGGGAATGTGTGTAAAGGTAGAAAGTTGAAAGTGAACATAGAAAAGAGTAAGGTGATGAGAGTGTCAAATGATTTAGATAAAGAAAAATTGGATATCAAATTGGGGAGGAGGAGTATGGAAGAAATGAATGTTTTCAGATACTTGGGAGTTGACGTGTCGGCGGATGGATTTATGAAGGATGAGGTTAATCATAGAATTGATGAGGGAAAAAAGGTGAGTGGTGCGTTGAGGTATATGTGGAGTCAAAAAATGTTATCTATGGAGGCAAAGAAGGGAATGTATGAAAGTATAGTAGTACCAACACTCTTATATGGGTGTGAAGCTTGGGTGGTAAATGCAGCAGCGAGGAGACGGTTGGAGGCAGTGGAGATGTCCTGTTTAAGGGCAATGTGTGGTGTAAATATTATGCAGAAAATTCGGAGTGTGGAAATTAGGAGAAGGTGTGGAGTTAATAAAAGTATTAGTCAGAGGGCAGAAGAGGGGTTGTTGAGGTGGTTTGGTCATTTAGAGAGAATGGATCAAAGTAGAATGACATGGAAAGCATATAAATCTATAGGGGAAGGAAGGCGGGGTAGGGGTCGTCCTCGAAAGGGTTGGAGAGAGGGGGTAAAGGAGGTTTTGTGGGTAAGGGGCTTGGACTTCCAGCAAGCGTGCGTGAGCGTGTTAGATAGGAGTGAATGGAGACGAATGATACTTGGGACCTGACGATCTGTTGGAGTGTGAGCAGGGTAATATTTAGTGAAGGGATTCAGGGAAACCGGTTATTTTCATATAGTCGGACTTGAGTCCTGGAAATGGGAAGTACAATGCCTGCACTTTAAAGGAGGGGTTTGGGATATTGGCAGTTTGGAGGGATATGTTGTGTATCTTTATATGTGTATGCTTCTAGACTGTTGTATTCTGAGCACCTCTGCAAAAACAGTGATAATGTGCGAGTGTGGTGAAAGTGTTGAATGATGATGAAAGTATTTTCTTTTTGGGGATTTTCTTTCTTTTTTGGGTCACCCTGCCTCGGTGGGAGACGGCCGACTTGTTGAAAAAAAAATATATATATATATATATATATACAGTGGACCCCCGGTTAACGATATTTTTTCACTCCATAAGTATGTTCAGGTGCCAGTACTGACCGAATTTATTCCCATAAGGAATATTGTGAAGTAGATTAGTCCATTTCAGACCCCCAAACATACACGTACAAACGCACTTACATAAATACACTTACATAATTGGTCACATTCGGAGGTGATCGTTATGCGGGGGTCCACTGTTGGAGTGTGAGCAGGGTAATATTTAGTGAAGGGATTCAGGGAAACCGGTTATTTTCATATAGTCGGACTTGAGTCCTGGAAATGGGAAGTACAATGCCTGCACTTTAAAGGAGGGGTTTGGGATATTGGCAGTTTGGAGGGATATGTTGTGTATCTTTATATGTGTATGCTTCTAGACTGTTGTATTCTGAGCACCTCTGCAAAAACAGTGATAATGTGCGAGTGTGGTGAAAGTGTTGAATGATGATGAAAGTATTTTCTTTTTGGGGATTTTCTTTCTTTTTTTGGGTCACCCTGCCTCGGTGGGAGACGGCCGACTTGTTGAAAAAAAAAAAAAAATATAATATATATATATATATATATAATATATATATATATAATATATATATATAATATATATAAATATATATATATAAATATATATATATATATATATATATATATATATATATATATATATATATATATATATATTTATTTTAACTGACAAATCCATCTGTTCTCTAGGCTTCCTTAACTTATCTCACTCCAAAACTTTTTCTTATTTTCAACAAAATTTGTTGATAACATCTCACCCACTCTCTCATTTGCTCTCTTTTTACATTGCTTCACCACTCTCTTAACCTCTCTCTTTTTCTCCATATACTCTTCCCTCCTTGCATCACTTCTACTTTGCAAAAACTTCTCATATGCTAACCTTTTCTCCCTTACTACTCTCTTTACATCATCATTCCACCAATCGCTCCTCTTCCCTCCCGCACCCACTTTCCTGTAACCACAAACTTCTGCTGAACACTAACACTACATTTTTAAAACTACCCCATACCTCTTCGACCCCATTGCCTATGCTCTCATTAGCCCATCTATCCTCCAATAGCTGTCAGTTAAAAATAGGAGAGGAGAGTTATTAAATGGAGAGTTAGAGGTATTGGGAAGATGGAGGGAATATTTTGAGGAATTGTTAAATGTTGATGAAGATAGGGAAGCTGTGATTTCGTGTATAGGGCAAGGAGGAATAACATCTTGTAGGAGTGAGGAAGAGCCAGTTGTGAGTGTGGGGGAAGTTCGTGAGGCAGTAGGTAAAATGAAAGGGGGTAAGGCAGCCAGGATTGATGGGATAAAGATAGAAATGTTAAAAGCAGGTGGGGATATAGTTTTGGAGTGGTTGGTGCAATTATTTAATAAATGTATGGAAGAGGGTAAGGTACCTAGGGATTGGCAGAGAGCATGCATAGTTCCTTTGTATAAAGGCAAAGGGGACAAAAGAGAGTGCAAAAATTATAGGGGGATAAGTCTGTTGAGTATACCTGGTAAAGTGTATGGTAGAGTTATTATTGAAAGAATTAAGAGTAAGATGGAGAATAAGATAGCAGATGAACAAGGAGGCTTTAGGAAAGGTAGGGGTGTGTGGACCAGGTGTTTACAGTGAAACATATAAGTGAACAGTATTTAGATAAGGCTAAAGAGTTCTTTGTGGCATTTATGGATTTGGAAAAGGCGTAATGACAGGGTGGATAGGGGGGCAGTGTGGCAGATGTTGCAGGTGTATGGTGTGGGAGGTAGGTTACTGAAAGCAGTGAAGAGTTTTTACGAGGATAGTGAGGCTCAAGTTAGAGTATGTAGGAAAGAGGGAAATTATTTCCCAGTAAAAGTAGGCCTTAGACAAGGATGTGTGATGTCACCGTGGTTGTTTAATATATTTATAGATGGGGTGTAAGAGAAGTAAATGCGAGGGTCTTGGCAAGAGGCGTGGAGTTAAAAGATAAAGAATCACACAAAGTGGGAGTTGTCACAGTTGCTCTTTGCTGATGACACTGTGCTCTTGGGAGATTCTGAAGAGAAGCTGCAGAGATTGGTGGATGAATTTGGTAGGGTGTGCAAAAGAAGAAAATTAAAAGTGAATACAGGAAAGAGTAAGGTAATGAGGATAACAAAAAGATTAGGTGATGAAAGATTGGATATCAGATTGGAAAGAGAGAGTATGGAGGAGGTGAATGTATTCAGATATTTGGGAGTGGATGTGTCAGCGGATGGGTCTATGAAAGATGAGGTGAATCATAGAACTGATGAGGGGAAAAGGGTGAGTGGTGCACTTAGGAGTCTATGGAGACAAAGAACTTTGTTCTTGGAGGCAAAGAGGGGAATGTATGAGAGTATAGTTTTACCAATGCTCTTATATGGGTGTGAAGCATGGGTCATGAATGTTGCAGCGAGGAGAAGGCTGGAGGCAGTGGAGATGTCATGTCTGAGGGCAATGTGTGGTGTGAATATAATGCAGAGAATTCGTAGTTTGGAAGTTAGGAGGAGGTGCGGGATTACCAAAACTGTTGTCCAGAGGGCTGAGGAAGGGTTGTTGAGGTGGTTCAGACATGTAGAGAGAATGGAGCGAAACAGAGTGACTTCAAGAGTGTATCAGTCTGTAGTGGAAGGAAGGCAGGGTAGGGGTTGGCCTAGGAAAGGTTGGAGGGAGGGGGTAAAGGAGGTTTTGTGTGCGAGGGGCTTGGACTTCCAGCAGGCATGCGTGAGCGTGTTTGATAGGAGTAAATGGAGACAAATGGTTTTTAATACTTGACGTGCTGTTGGAGTGTGAGCAAAGTAACATTTATGAAGGGATTCAGGGAAACTGGCAGGCCGGACTTGAGTCCTGGAGATGGGAAGTAAAGTGCCTGCACTCTGAAGGAGGGGTGTTAATGTTGCAGTTTAAACTGTAGTGTAAAGCACCCTTCTGGCAAGACAGTGATGGAGTGAATGATGGTGAAAGTTTTTCTTTTTCAGGCCACCCTGCCTTGGTGGGAATCGGCCAGTGTGATAATAAAAAATAAAATATATATATATATTTATTTTTGAAGATTTTAGAGAGCAAAGGCCAGTGCTGCATGGCCCTTGCAGGTTTAGCACTTTCTTTGACAATAATAATATAATAAAAGAGAGCAAAAGCAAGTTAGATACTGGTCTGTAGTTATTTAGTTCTGTAGGATCGCCATCTTTGAGGATCGGGGTGACCCTTGCCATCTTGAGTGTGGATGGGAATGTTGAAGATTCAACAGATTTGTTAAATAGTGTTGCAATAATGGTAGACAGCACATGAGCTGCTTTTTTATACATGATTGTTTTTTAATGATGAAATTACTAGTGAGACTTCAGAAGGACCTGTTGGGATTGGGAACAAAATTGGCAGCTTCCTGCCAATCCCAGGTGCAGTCTGCTGGTGGGTACTGGATATTGACAGGTTGTTGTGGTTGTGGAGGTTGGTGTAGTGGGTGGGCGGGGGATGGTGGCCTTTGTTGTAGATCAGCTGAGGCAGCAGCGTGGGTGGCAGCATGGCCCACTGCTGGTGCCTCACGGCTGGCACCACCACTACCACCACCATGCACATTTTCCATCCCAATTGCAACACTGTCATCTTCATTTTCACTGTCTGTTCCTGTTGTACAGCCACGGGATGTACTCCGAGATCTACTCCTTCCCCTTGGAATAGCATATGGCACACTACCAGAGTATATATATCGTCGTATATACTGACGCTTCACTGGAGAATATTCCACTTCACTATCACTACTGGAACTGTTTTCAAGAGCTTGTAGTTCATATTCACTATCACTATCATCACATCCGAGTCTGGGATTTGGGAAAATAGGAGTTTCCTCTTTGATTCTGGTACAACTGAACGTGAACAAGACGGCCCAGCAGCAGAGGTGGAAGGCTGAGGGGCGTCTGGGTTTTCCTCACTATTATCGGTATTATGGTCATTAGTTTCAGTCACAACCTCACCAAAACCTTGAAACTCATCTTCACTGGCACTTCCATCTGTATTAGAAGTGTCACTGGGGAACAAAAGTGTCATGATTCGCCGAGGAGTGAGGAGCTTCTTACCGCGAGGCATGGTGAACAAGGTCTACTAAAATGGCATTCCCACAATGCGCCACTGGATCCCAGAATTTTTTTTACTGCGCACACCGACCATGCACACCCATTCTCTCACATCTAGGCCTACCAGCTGTTTCCTGCTTAATTTGAAGCCGCTAGAATTTATGTGTACTAGTATGGCACCAACCCTGGGAGGAGGAGCTAAATGAGAGAGGGAGAGGCAAGCAATAGCATTCAGTATCTGGTTAGTCATCATCGGCGTCAGATGTTAGCCATGGCGCTAATAAAATGTTGTGTAACTATGCTAATATTAGTAATAAAGGTTATCTGTCTATTACACTTATTCCAAATTGATACAAGAAACAAAATAAATACCCTAGAACTGTAATAAAGACACTGAAATGAATAACATATGCCATATTATGTGAATGGGGTAGAGGTGGAGGCTGCTGCTCTGCGATAAGATGAATATATTTTCTCTGATGTACCTCAGGTCTATAACGAAAGAAAACGGTGTTTACATCAGGGGAAACACTCCTAGATCACTGTTGACATAAGAAAAAATGTTTATTATTATTATAGTAATAAATAAGATAATAATGTTTATTATAATAATTTATAATAAAAATAGTAATCGATCTGAAGCACTTGAAACGTCATAAGTATTTCGTGTAGGTTTGGTAGTTGACATTTAAAACACCCCAGAGTAATTATTTATTATTATTTATTATCACACTGGCCGATTCCCACCAAGGCAGGGTGGCCCGAAAAAGAAAAACTTTCACCATCATTCACTCCATCACTGTCTTGCCAGAAGGGTGCTTTACACTACAGTTTTTAAACTGCAACATTAACACCCCTCCTTCAGAGTGCAGGCGCTGTACTTCCCATCTCCAGGACTCAAGTCCGGCCTGCCGGTTTCCCTGAATCCCTTCATAAATGTTACTTTGCTCACACTCCAACAGCACGTCAAGTATTAAAAACCATTTGTCTCCATTCACTCCTATCAAACACGCTCACGCATGCCTGCTGGAAGTCCAAGCCCCTCGAACACAAAACCTCCTTTACCCCCTCCCTCTAACCTTTCCTAGGCCGACCCCTACCCCGCCTTCCTTCCACTACAGACTGATACACTCTTGAAGTCATTCTGTTTCGCTCCATTCTCTCTACATGTCCGAACCACCTCAGCCCTTCCTCAGCCCTCTGGACAACAGTTTTGGTAATCCCGCACCTCCTCCTAACTTCCAAACTACGAATTCTCTGCATTATATTCACACCACACATTGCCCTCAGACATGACATCTCCACTGCCTCCAGCCTTCTCCTCGCTGCAACATTCATCACCCACGCTTCACACCCATATAAGAGCGTTGGTAAAACTATACTCTCATACATTCCCCTCTTTGCCTCCAAGGACAAAGTTCTTTGTCTCCACAGACTCCTAAGTGCACCACTCACTCTTTTTCCCTCATCAATTCTATGATTCACCTCATCTTTCATAGACCCATCCGCTGACACGTCCACTATTATTAATTATTATTATTACAATTGACATACCTTGCTCATAGATTTTAATCATTTCTTAAGCTGCCATGATACACTGAGAATGTAAACACACATACGAACACAACACGCATACGAACATACCAGCTAACCCCTTTACTGTGAACTTCTTTTGTACTTCTTCCATTTTCCTCTTGTTTTTCCTCTTCGAAGTGCTGCTGCACTTCTAACCAAATTTATAGATGAAATATGTAGTCTTGGAGATTGCTTGATGCTGAGATGCATCACTAACCCCTTTGCAATGAACTTCTTTTGTACTTCTTCCATTTTCCTCTTCCAAGTAAAAAAACAACAGGAAAGTGGAAGTGGAACAGAATTCTTCCTCCGTAAGCCATGCGTGTTGTAAGAGGCGGCTAAAATGCCGGGAGCAAGGGGCTAGTAACCCCTTCTCCTTACTAAATGTACAAGGAGAAACTTTCGTTTCTCCTTTTGGGCCACCCTGCCTCGGTGGGATACGGCCGGTGTGTTGAAAGAAAGATGTAGTCTTGGAGACTGTGAAAGTTATTGTACTGAGTGGCTGTAGGAAGGAGATTAAGATGCTTGACGCTGAGATGCTGCACTGCCTGTTCATGACCCAAGTTCTCATACAGTATACAGTAACAACTTGACAGAGAGCCTGTCATAACTCAGTAAACGAGTACGTCGGTAAGTGAGGAGAGGCTGTATTATCATTATTATTATTACTATTGACATACCTTGTTCACTACATTTAGTCATTTCTTAATTACCTAAGCTGCCAGGAGAGACAGAGAATGTTAACACACAGACGAACACACCAGCTAACCCCTTTACTGTGAACTTCTTTTGTATTTCTTCCATTTTCCTCTTCCAAGTGCTGCTGCACTTGGGGTGCACAATAAAGTACAAATTTGAACAAATATGTAGTCTTGGAGACTTTAAAAGCTAGTACGCTGAGTGGCTGAAGGAAGGAGACTGGAATGCTTGACGCTGAGATGCTACACTGCCCGTTTCTATGACCCAAGTTCTCATACAGCATACAATAATGACTTGGAGAGCCCATCGTAATTCTGAGTTGTCAGTAAACGAGTACGTTGGTAAGTGAGGAGAGGCTGTATTAAGTTAACCCTTAAACGGCCCAAACAGATCGACGTTCAAATTCGTAGTGCTACAAAAGTAGATCTACTTTTTTTTACATATTTTCAAATATAACAAAAAAATATAGATAAAAGTTTTTTTTACACGTTTTCACATGTAAAACAAAAAAAAAAAGATCTACATTTTTTTACATACTTTCAGATGTTGAAAAAACGTATACATATATACGTTTGGACCATTTAAGGGTTAATAGTAAAATTAGGCAGTAAAAAACAATAAAAAGTAAAATACACACACAGTACACTCATTACTTGCCTTAAAATATTTGTAGTCTTAATGTAAGGTGAGAAGTGATTAGTATTTATTGTGTGTGGATGGGGTGGCCCACCTAGCCACCCCACCCACAAGCAATATACGTCATTGACAGCGTCCCGTGTGATGAAATGCATATACAGTACACTCATTACTTACTTTAAAATATTTGTAGTCTTACTGTAGGGTGTGGGGCGAGTATTGATTATTATAAAAAAAAAAGTCAGGTGAGATAGCTCCCACACCATACCTTCACAAAATATATGACACAGAATGTAAACAAACAAGACTGAGCCATAAGGGGAGTCACTTGTTCACACAAGTATTAATACCTGTCCAGTTTTTGTTCATAAAAGTACATCTGCATGAGTTGGTGAAGCATTTACCCCACAATATAATCATTTACATTGTACAAGTTGCCTTCATGTTAGTGCATATGAAAGGCATTAATGAAAATGTCTGTATTAACATAATATATG
Source organism: Cherax quadricarinatus (assembly GCF_038502225.1). Taxonomy (NCBI): domain Eukaryota; kingdom Metazoa; phylum Arthropoda; class Malacostraca; order Decapoda; family Parastacidae; genus Cherax; species Cherax quadricarinatus. The sequence continues at coordinate 18,131,781 of NC_091333.1, forward strand.
ACATTTAAAGCGCTCCATACCTACGAGTGGTGGTGGTGGTATGGACTAGAGGAAACAATTTTTGTCATCACCGCCAACAAGCTGGGCGGCTAACACATCTCGTGTTTTTTCAGATTTATTCTACTCTGGGTGTATGTATCATGTTTATATGTTATATAGCATGTTTTTTATATGATTTTGAAAAAAAATCACAGATGGATTAATGGAAATATCTATATTAAAGTAACATATGATATTTAATGCGCCCCAGAGATTATTATTATTATTAATATGGTGTCTAGTTATATTTTAACCCTTAAACTGTCCAAATGTAGAGCTATGTTTTATTTTTACATACTTTCAAATGGAGAAAATCAAGGTCAGAGCACTACACGTATAAATGTAGACCTACGTTTGGACAGTTTAACCCTTAAACTGTCCAAACGTAGATCTACATTTATACGCATAGCGCTCCGAACGTAGATTGTTTTTTACGTGAAAATGCAAAATTGAACGTAGATCTACGTTCAGAGCGCTACGCGTATGAACGTAGATCTACATTTGGATGGTTTAAGGGTTAAAGGTTACTGTGTACCTGCACAGTGTGTAAGTGTATTTAGGTACAGGTACGTAAGTACAATTATCAGAGTACATATAAAATATGCAATAACTTTAAAGCACTTGAAATTCTGGGAAGTTTCCAGACATAATGGAGATGTGGTGCTCACGGAGAATATAAACAAACCGGGTGGTGTGTGGTGACCGCGTTAGAGAGTCAGGTGGGGGGAGCCGTATAGTGAGTTTTGTCATAATTTGAGATGTCCATGTTAGTGGAATGCTGTAAGGCGAAACACCGTAAAGTAGGGCCGTACTGTACTGAGTTTGCTGGACATTTTCAGCTATAAATGAATTAATATTGGCAAGAATAAGTTTCTGATATGAGAGACAATTGCACAGATTACATGAGGCAAGCCATCAAATGAAGGATATATGTGAAGCCATTGGCGTGTGTGAGCATTCAGTGAGAAACTGATTGTGTCAGTTCCATGAGGACAGTAGTGATGACATGCCCACACCAAAAGCACATCCCAGGAAGTCTAGAAAAATTTCCCCACATATGTTATTATAAAAAAGTGACAGCTTGAGACCAAACCGAGAAAGACTGCACAGAAGATTTAAAAAAAAAAAAAAGAATCCAGAACTGCTTCATAATGTGTCTACTAGCACTGTTAAATCAAACATGGACAAAAGAACAGAGTAAGGTTCTTTGAGTGATGAAGCCACTTTAACAGTGACCCGTAACTGTTGCGGGAACACGTACAGGTGCCCAGGTAGCAATCCCTTTGAACCATGCTATACTTGTGGTACCACAAAACACCCTGAATCTCTAATCAGTTTTTCTTGTTTTAGTTCTAAAAGTGTTGGTGAGTTAACTATACTACCCAAACAACAACATATGAACCCATACAACTATTCAGAATTGCTCTGTGATCATTGGCCCGAATCTTTCACAGTGTGGTGCAAAGATTTTTATGCAAGATAGTGCTCCTTACCAGTTCACTAAATCAGTTATTATTATAATCAAAAAGAAGCGTTAAGCCACAAGGGACTAAATCAGTTGTTCAGTGCCTTTGTGACTGTGAAGTACCCTTTTTCGATGACTGGCCAAACTTGAACCCCCACTTAGAACCTCTGGGCTGTGATGAAGTTACAGGGAAAGAACATCAGTTCACCCTATGACTGGAGTCACCATTTGCAAGTCATGGGAGACTTTACCATGTAAAATTGTCAAGAATTTATGTGAATCGCTTTCTAGATGGTTGAAGGATGTCCTAATGAGCAAGGGACGACCTACAAAATACTAAATCACTGGTAAATACATAATGTTTTTTTTATTTCTATAGTTTGTGATCATGGTTTGAGAGTGGGCCAACATATTTTAATGACAAGCACTGTATATAAATTTGGGAAAAGTTATGTAACATAATTTAAATTTACAGTTTTCATCTTATGCCTGGGAGTGTTACATTATTTTACCCTGCAAGAGAGCAGACAATAATACAGATCCCATGTTGAGTACCACAAGGACAGAGTTTCATACAATTAAATAATATTTAACTAAAATAGATAATTTAATTCTGAAGGGAAGAATTTTTCATAGGGTGAACACCCTTGCTTCTTAAAGAGTACAAGCCTCTAGTATGTATGTGTTTGTGTATGTGAAGAGGAAGTGAGGCAGGAGGGAGGATGGTCATTACATGCACCAGTGTAAATGTACATGTAAATTTGTCTCATTTACATTGACTTTCATCTAATAACTACTCCTAGTCTCTACTCTAGGTAGTGATAAGGAACAGAGTAATGAAAGAAAAGTGGAGGATGGTTAGGGAGGGTTGAGTGGTGAGGGAGTGATGAGTGGTGCAACCTAAGTCACAAATTCCCACAGCTTCTTTACACTTTTCATAAAAATATGAATTTTTCAAGATGAAACGGATCAAAACATTGCGGATGATGCTCCATGTCAGCAGAAGGTAACAATGATGCTGTGATATACGTACTAAATTTATTAAAACAGCATTAGTGCTTGCTTTAATGTGAAATTTATAATGAATATGCAGTTCCCACAACTTCTACTTCAGATAATGCCTTACCAAAATGTTTGGAAGAGGTCAAGTATAATAGGATTTTAAGCCTAACTTATTGAGATGTTGCAGTGTCAAGTGACAGAGTGTAAATCAATGCTCTGATCAGCAGCCATTCTTGCTTGTATTATGCTATAAATATGCAATTCTCACACTGCCTTTTATACCATATAAGCAATATATTATCTGTAACCAACGGAAGTGGGTACGTAACATTTTCAGCGGTCTCTACCCTAGTGTATATTTTGAGCAGCAGTCACTTGTTCACACATTATGCCATAATTACACAGTTCCCATGCTTACTCCAGATAATGCTTAGATGTTTCACAACACCTGTAAGTAGCTAAATACTGTATATTTGAATGAGGACATATTTCTTACTGAGTGCTATTTACACTTAAATTTTTCAAATACTGCTGTTTGGTATAAACTCACAATATTCATTCATACAGGAATTTTGGTCGTTCCAAAAAGCTCCTGGTTAAGACAAGTTTGGAATAATGATGCTCGCCTGTATAAAAATAGAAAAAGTCTAAGGACCTGTAACAAAATGGATTCCTGAGTTAATAAAAATGAATTACGAAAACTGAAGGCACTGAAAAATACCCTCATAAGACAAGAAGAAAAGAGATGCAATAACCATTTATGTCCACAAAAGGATATGAGAAAACAGATAAGGTAATGAAAATTTAATGGAAAAAGCAATAGAGAGGATAAGAGGCCACAAATTCAAAAAAGCATGGCAGATAGCTGGAATGGGCTCCAAAAGGAGGTAGTATGTGCCACAACCACTGGAAATTTTAAAAATATCTATAAAAAAAAACTACAATCATAGCTCTACTCTTGTACTAAAATAGGTAATCAAACATACACATACACACCCACATGCATGCACACGCTACACAAATGCACACTCCCTCCCACATGTACATGTGTAGCTCTACTCATGTAATCACAAACCAGTAATTACAAATAGGTAGTTACACAGTTCAACACATGCTGTTCTATAACAAAATATAATGCTATTCATGTAATCAGATGCAGTATATCTGTTTATGTTAATACTGAATTATGGTGACATCATCCATTAGTCATGTACAATGTGTACAAAATGTGACAAACTTACAAAGTAGAAGCATAACTTATGTATGTGATGTTTTAATTACAGATAACACTGTTTATATCAAATATTTAACTATTAATCTCTGTGAGGAATATTGTGCTTCAAGTTCCCAATCATGGTGAAAACTGCCTTAAATACACTTACAAATTCCCTCATCACAGTGAATATTGGTCATGGTGAAAGTCACAACTGATAGAATATCTCAATACATGTATCTATATAGTACTTCTGTAAAATATGTACATCTAATGAATTTGTACTCATCATGTTTACAATATAATTTTCTTGTGCTATTATTTTCATTTTAACAACTAATATATATTTGGCTCCTAATTAACAGCCCTGGTATGATATAACAAAATTATTCCTTTCCCTTCTCAAGGCAAATGGAAAACTTGAACATCTAAATTAAATATACTTAATAATAATATAACACACGTGATGCCATCTCCAAGGCGGCAGTACCCATAAATTACAACTGCTCAAAATTGAACACATAAAAAAAATATACATTTAAGCATAATCAGCCAAATGCCTGTCTTCTTTGTGATACACACTACTGCAGCCCAGAGCATCTGAATTATTAATTATATAAACCTTTGGGAATAAAAATTAACATAAGGCTAGATGCCTCAATCACAAGGAAAACAAACAGCCAATACCACAGCTATACAGAAACATCGGATCACTTTGTATACATATCAAACCTATGCTTTCTAAAATTATCATATAAAAAGTTTCACTGGGTTTCCTATTTATAAAAATTCTACCAAACACTTGCTCAGGCTCAACTGCACAATAAGTCCTATAACATTATTTGCTTCTGGCTGGGACTTGCATGAGATCTATTATTAATAAATATTTGAATGACTGTAAGTTTACACTTAATGTCAACACAATGATAAGACACTAAGAACTCTCACATCCAAATACATGGAAACAGTGAAGAAATTCATAAACATGATAATGTGGAATTAAGTTGCCACCAAAGCTTGGGAGTAATCCTATTAAGAGAAGTAGAAAGCTAAAAACACCCCCACATACTTTCTGGTAACAACATGTAAGTGGCTTTCAAGAAACAGAAAGAGCCATTGTAATAATTAAGTATTATTATCATTTGACTGTTGGTCTTTAATGCATAGGATGGCCAGCTCAGACCAGGAAGCAGCAAGGGTTCTACACAAAAAGCCTCCTGTTGACAGTGCAGTGTTTTAGCAAGATAGAGTCTTTGTTAATGAGATTAAAATGTGCAAATAACAATTGCAACATTATTGCATTCCAGGGGAACTATAACCTTTGGTAGATCTGCATAAGTAAAATAATTATATGCCAATATGGCTGCTCCTCAGCTGCTTGGCATAAAGGAGCTGCCTCTCACTGCCAACTTGCATAAAAATACAACTGCTTACAAGCTAACTTTTCTTCCTTGTAGATGATATTTGGCTTCCAGCCCAGCATGCAAAGATTCCTTATGAAAAATACATAAGAAAATAATTAAAGAACTTTCACTATTGAAATAAGAAATGCAGCAACAAATGAACACACAAAATGTTCTGTAAAAACTGCAGTATGTTACATAAAACACAAACACATTTCATTGTACTTTTTCTCCTCCAAGAACAATGGAGAACGGACAAAACTACAAATACTTCATCAACAATCTTTTGATTATAATACAGCACAGAAAAAAATGACCTATTAAAATTATGTCAAGATGAGTATGGCCAACAGCCTTGGATGACTCAAGTAAATGTATTAAAATTTAGCTTTGTGAAAAAGGTATATTCCTATAAGAGAGCGGTGGCCATTAAGTACAACCCCAGTAAAGCGTCAAACCTGTTTATGGCATTGTGTATGATACTCTATGTCTTGCTCTAGACAGCACTTCGGTAATGAAGATTTATCCATATTGATACTGAAGTGCTTTCCACGATTAAAGGTAAAAAAAAAATATTACACACCAAAAAAAAATTCTTGTGAGTAAAGAGGAATAACTGCTTTGCTGAAAGTTTTCTTGTACAGACTTTGGTATCCTAACAATCACATCATCCATGGACTGAGTATGATAAAGCATAGGTTTGAGAAAATGGTACGAAAGCTACTGTCACTTTCAGTATTTGGGTATTTATGCTCTAATAAGGAGAGACACTCAAGATAGCAATATCAATGCAAAACATACACTACAACAATGTATATTAAAACATTACTCAAAGTCCAGTCTTCAAATTTAAGCCTTTAAAAAAAGAAAAAAAAAAGTGATTTAATACTTTATTTGATATGTTGCATTTTAATGCAATATCTTATATCTAATTTATTTGATGCTTGTTATCTTAAGCATCAAATAAACTAAGCTGGAAATATTTTAAAAGCAATATTTACCATTAATAGAAAATAATTTTTACGACTAAAGAGGAATGTTCTTGAGTGAGGTTATTATGTACAACAATTAAACTGATGATGAGAGTGAGACATGAATGAATGTGAAGTATACATTATTTGCTGTGGCGATGAAATTTAGTGATTGGGTGAGAGTAATGAGCTCTCAAAGCTAAGGCCAAACTAGGGATAGTACAGTAGGACCCCAACTTATGATGTTAATGCATTCCAGAAAATTCATAGTCAGATGCTCAGTACTCAGAAATTATTTTCATACAATAAATAATGTAAAAGGAATTACTGCATTTCTGAGATGTTATATTCTCTATCTAATTTCAGCTACTTTTTTCCAAAGAAATTTTATCCAATAGTTTACATTCAGTACTGTTTCTTTTCACTACTAAACAGAGGGTAAGAGAAGGTTTGTGAGAGAGTGGTTGAATGTAAGGGGCATGTGGTGTGTTAGGGGTGGGTGGGTGGTGTAGGTGGTATGGGTGGGTAGGTGGCATGGGTGGGTAGGTGTTATGGGTGGGTAGGTGGTATATTTTTTCCCAGTAAAAGTAGGCCTTAGACAAGGATGTGTGATGTCACCGTGGTTGTTTAATATATTTATAGATGGGGTTGTAAGAGAAGTAAATGCGAGGGTCTTGGCAAGAGGCGTGGAGTTAAAAGATAAAGAATCACACACAAAGTGGGAGTTGTCACAGCTGCTCTTTGCTGATGACACTGTGCTCTTGGGAGATTCTGAAGAGAAGTTGCAGAGATTGGTGGATGAATTTGGTAGGGTGTGCAAAAGAAGAAAATTAAAGGTGAATACAGGAAAGAGTAAGGTTATGAGGATAACAAAAAGATTAGGTGATGAAAGATTGAATATCAGATTGGAGGGAGAGAGTATGGAGGAGGTGAACGTATTCAGATATTTGGGAGTGGACGTGTCAGCGGATGGGTCTATGAAAGATGAGGTGAATCATAGAATTGATGAGGGAAAAAGAGTGAGTGGTGCACTTAGGAGTTTGTGGAGACAAAGAACTTTGTCCTTGGAGGCAAAGAGGGGAATGTATGAGAGTATAGTTTTACCAACGCTCTTATATGGGTGTGAAGCGTGGGTGATGAATGTTGCAGCGAGGAGAAGGCTGGAGGCAGTGGAGATGTCATGTCTGAGGGCAATGTGTGGTGTGAATATAATGCAGAGAATTCGTAGTTTGGAAGTTAGGAGGAGGTGCGGGATTACCAAAACTGTTGTCCAGAGGGCTGAGGAAGGGTTGTTGAGGTGGTTCGGACATGTAGAGAGAATGGAGCGAAACAGAATGACTTCAAGAGTGTATCAGTCTGTAGTGGAAGGAAGGCGGGGTAGGGGTCGGCCTAGGAAGGGTTGGAGGGAGGGGGTAAAGGAGGTTTTGTGTGCGAGGGGCTTGGACTTCCAGCAGGCATGCGTGAGCGTGTTTGATAGGAGTGAATGGAGACAAATGGTTTTTAATACTTGACGTGCTGTTGGAGTGTGAGCAAAGTAACATTTATGAAGGGATTCAGGGAAACCGGCAGGCCGGACTTGAGTCCTGGAGATGGGAAGTACAGTGCCTGCACTCTGAAGGAGGGGTGTTAATGTTGCAGTTTAAAAACTGTAGTGTAAAGCACCCTTCTGGCAAGACAGTGATGGAGTGAATGATGGTGAAAGTTTTTCTTTTTCGGGCCACCCTGCCTTGGTGGGAATCGGCCGGTGTGATAATAAAAAAAAATAATAATAATAGGTGGTATAGCTGTCATAAGTGGTGTAGGTGTTAAGGGTGGGTAGTGTAGGTGTTATGGGTGGGAAGGTAGTGTAGGTGTTAGGGTTGTGTAGGTAGTGTTGGTGTTATGGGTGGGTAGGTGGTGTAGGTGTTAGGGTTATGTAGGTAGTGCTGGTGTTATGGGTGGGTAGGTGGTGTAGCTGTCATAGTTGGGTAGGTGTTAGGGATGTGTGGGTAGTGTAGGTGTTATGGGTGGGTGGGTGTTAGGGGTTGGTGATGTAGATGTTATGGGTGGGTAGATGGTATAAGTGTTGGGGGTGTGTAGATGGTGTGGGTGTTAGGGGTAGGCAGGTGGTATGGGTGTTAGGGGTAGGCAGGTGGTATGGGTGTTATGGGGTAGGCAGGTGGTATGGGTGTTAGGGGTAGTAGGTAGGTGGTGTGGGTATGTGATGTGATGATGATAGGTGTGTAGTGTGAGAGAGTGTTGCCACTGCATTGTTGTATCTTAGTCCAACTGTTTACTGAACATGTTCACAACCAATACAGCTAGCAGTGCAGAGCCAGAGGGGCCACCATCCTGGCAACTAGCCAACCCACCCACCTTCCTGCCTTACCAACCTCCACCAGTCTTTCTTCACAAGCAAACTACTGACATATTGACACAAAGTAAATACTGAATCTTTAGTTCTTAACCAGTTTTTACCAAACAAATGTGAGTACTCTATATATGCATAAAATGAACATAGTCTGGTAAAAACTAACCAAGAAAAATATATAATTCATCCTTAAGAAAAATAACATAGTTGTCCTGACATCGGAAGAGTGAGTCCTTGTTTGTAAGTAATTAGTTGGTTCCAAAATACCAACGTCATCTGTGAAAAACTTCGTAACTCAAAATCTTGTAAGTTGGGGGCCCTACTGTATTTAAAGCTGATATTTACTTGATCTGAAATGAGACATATCCACTTATAAAACACCATGTGAAAAGAACAAATCTTGAACAAGTTTTAAAATTTTGGGGGGTTATACTGTTTATATGTTGGATAGGAAAGCAGTATGTGTAAATTTTTAACAAAAGCTTCAAGTGGTGCTTCATACTTTTGTAATGCTTAATGCTAGGTGCAATGTCTGGAATATATTCAGTGTGAGGCCACCACCTAAGAAAAAGAAGTTCCCAAAGGAAACATGGCATCAAAGATATACAGTAGATAGATACAGTGTGAAGAAACCCGATGCAAGCTGAAACACGGATGAGGAGTGAGATTTTATTTAATACAAAGAGATAATAACATTGTAAGGTTAAAGAAAAACAGTAAAATCTTAAATTTTTGCTTTTGTGGATACTGTACATGCAAAATCTGCCACACACTGCTGATTTTGGCTTTCATGGCAACACTTTACAGTTTCAAATAATTTATATCCTCCAAAATGTAGTTAAATACTCCTTGCCATTAGCCCATTGTTCCCACAAAATTTCATTCAAACCTAACCATCAGTTTTTTTTTTATTTTGCTAACACAGACAGAGAAAACCAAAAAGAGATAGATATGCAGAGCAGGAACCAAAAACAACATCCTGCCCCCACAGTCAACTGAAGACTAAGCAATAAGAGGAGCAAATAAAAAAAATGCATTTATAAACAGATAAAGACATCTTGTACTGAATATGGCATGTACTCCTGTGTGACTAACTTTTGAATGGGATATACCAGCCACCATTTGCTTACATGTACTTTTAGTGATATATATTTTAATTTAGTTAACCTTTTGCAAGGATGTTCTGGAATATGGAGAGCAAATAAAAAAAATGAAAATAGTACATCATGATGTAAATTACTAAGAGTATTTACCTGTAAATAACAAAAAAAGGCACAATACTGTGACTGTAACGATACACAAATAACCCGCACATAAAGAGAGAAGCTTACGACGACGTTTCGGTCCGACTTGGACCATTTACAAAGTCACACTAACCAGAAGTGGAGCAGGACGGCTATATATAGGCAGGAAGAGGTGGTGGTAGTAGTAGTAGTAGTACAAGAATGATATATAATACCGACAAGATGAAATTAAGACACATGTGCGGCGTCTGGTTGTCTTTGTTGTGGGCGTTTCGCCATCCAGTGGCTGGCTGGATGGCGAAACATCTACGATGGGGATGCCCGGGTGTTGCGCATGTGTCTTAATTTCATCTTGTGGGTATTATATACCATTCTTGTACTACTACTACTACTACCACCACCTCTTCCTGCCTATATATAGCCGTCCTGCTCCACTTCTGGTTAGTGTGACTTTGTAAATGGTCCAAGTCGGACCGAAATGTCGTAGTAAGCTTCTCTCTTTTATGTGTGGGTTATTTGTGTAGTATTTACCTGTAATAACCAGAGTGAAAGACTTCTGCAATGATATGAGGAGTGAAGAAAATTATAAATTAATAAACAGGGGCACATAACAATGCACTTGTGAATATTAAGGCTAAACTAATCTAAAGTAAAATTAATTAAGCAAGGGTGAAGATAAGCACAAAAAGTAACTAAAGTGTCCGGAGGGCTTTGGATGCATTATGGTTTGGTTAAGATAGTAAAAATTTTACAATTGTATAAAGGCAGACAGTATTTAAATATATAAATTTAGTTGAGTGTCTCCCCTGAATATAGCTGTGTTATGAAACACTGGAATTACTGGCAGTATATCTTGGATTTTTATGGGCAATCTAAGATGGATTATACCTCATTGTAAACATGCTATTAAGTGACCTAGAATTTTGTAGTTAAGTTATTGCATGAGAAAATAAGCACCGTTTTACATACAAGTATATTTATTTAGTAGATAATAAAATTACCTGTTTAGAATACGGAATACTTGCAAAAAACTTCAATGGAAGGAGCATTTAGAACACACCACCATTACCTGGAAATAACTCAACTGTTGCCACCACAGCATTAAAGTCACACTCCCCATAATCTACATGATAGTAGTGGCAGTAGAGGGGTGCAACCCTGAATAGATTTAGTAGCTACAGGTATTACAACGCAGGTGGTTGGTAGCTTCAGGTGGTTACCAGCAGTCATGGTTGAGTCTGTATTGGCAATGTTTGTAAGAGAGTCAATAACCCATGAAGATGTAGGCAGAGGTTAGGGTCCAGAAGACGTGGAGGATGTGGTACGGTGGTCTCTTCGAAAACTTTCCTCTGTTTCTTGGTCCACAAGCTGGTCTATTGTACCCTCTACCACCATCATACTCAGCTCACTTTCATCAAGCCTACTGTTGATTAAGAAACACATTCATTACACTTCTGATAATATAAACTGAACCCATTAAGCAATGAACTGCCAAGAGTGCCAATTCTGCAATGAGTACAAAATTATACAAAATACATTAAGAAAGGGGATTGATTCTATCTTAATTAGCAAGAATAAAAATAATTACACATAAAATACACAGGGGATATACTGATAGATGCAGGAGTACTAAATGACAATTGTGATGTGTTAGGACACCTTGGCTATAAATGCAGGAGTGAGCCAAGAGGCAAATGAAACACTAAATTTTAAGAAAATGGAGTTTTGCATGTTAAGTGCTCCCACTGATAAGGTGCTAACAGGAAACAAGTGCTACAGAACAAAGAAAAAACATTCATAAATCAGAGAAATGCAGTATGGAATTTCTGCAGAAAGACAAAATAGATGAATTTAAGAAAAGCAGAAAATGGAGGCAAAAGAAAGGAATTCAGGGTAAAAATGGTGACAATACAAACAATAAGAATGACACCTATGCAGTCCACCACGATGAGACAGAGCTGCAGGGAGAAGGTAATATGTAGAGATGAATAACTTCCCTTTTCCATCCAGAGCCACTCCACCTAATCCCCTTTTCCACTTGTATATTCCTTATCCTCAGATACCATAACACCCAACTTTCAACCAATAATCCCTTTCTACCCTCTACCAGGATACACAGCAATCCACAACTGCAGACCATACCAAATTGGGGGTGGTATTGCAATCTATTACTCTAACCAACTATCCTGTATTAGCACCACTTGCTTTAGTGATGAATATGGGGAATACATTTTTGCTAATTTTACTGTAAAAAACCTTAAGACACCTATAACAATCGGTGCCATTTACCGGATACCCGACACAAACATCCCAAATTTCATTGAGAAATTAAAGGCACTAATATCAAACAGACAAATGAACAAGCACCACCTTCTCTTAGATGGAGACTTCAATATCAACCTTGGCCTACTAGATGATCAGCCTGTAACTGATTTCATCAACAATATGAACAACACACTTCTCATACCAACAATAACTAAACCAACCAGGCTCACTGAGACAAGTGCAGCCATAATAGACCACATATGGACCAATATACTAGCCCCCCTTAACCCTTTGGGGGTTTCGGCCGTACTAGTACGGCTTACACACCAGGGTTTTTGACGTACTAGTACGCCTAAATTCTAGCGCCCTCAAATCTAGTGAGAGAAAGCTGGTAGGCCTACATATGAAAGAATGGGTCTATGTGGTCAGTGTGCACAGTATAAAAAAAATCCTGCAGCACACAGTGCGTAATGAGAAAAAAACTTTGACAGTGTTTTTGGATTAAAACAGCGACTTTGCACTGTATTTTCGTATGATATTTATTGTTGTAATCTAGTTTTCTTGGTCTCATTTTATAGAATGGAAGACATATTACAGAAATTGAGATGATATTGACTGGTTTTACAATGAAAAGTACCTTGAAATTGAGCTCAAAGTAGCAGAAATGTTAAATTTTTACCAAAGTTCAAAAGTAAACAGATCATGCCAAGCATCCAATACATGTCAACTGGTGAGTTTAATACTCTTTCAGAAGTGTGCTGATATTATTTATACCATTTCTATACTAATGGAGTAGTCTGCATAACAGTAAATCTATTTTTTGTAAGAAAAATTCAAAGAGAAAAGCCAAAGAAATATAAGAGGGGCCTGGGGATGTGACTAACAAACAGAGAACTTGTTATTTTAGTGCCAGGAACGTCTTTCTTGTTTATTCTGGACCTTATTCGGAAATTGGCATCTTTTGAAATTTGTGTGAAATTGGCAAAATTGCTAAATTCTAACCACTTTATTGGATAGTTGAAATCGGTAAATGGGTGGTTTCTTGTACTAATTCGATAGAAAAAATGAAGTTCTAGCAAAATAGTTATGAGTTTTGTCAACTAGTACACTATAATTGGCCGAAAATAGGGTTCAAAGTGGGCAAAATCGCCAATGTGTAAACATCGTCGAGACCGCTAACTTCACGAGAGCATAATTCCGTAAGTTTTCCATCAAATTTCATACTTTTGGTGTCATTATGATTGGGAAAAGATTCTCTATCTTTTCATAAGAAAAAAAATTTTTTTTTTTTTTGAAATTTTGGGGACCCTGAGAACAAGTCTCTGAGAGGGCCTGGCGACCCCCAAAGGGTTAAATCAGGGATAATCACAGACAGCACTACAGACCACTACCCTACCTTCCTCTTAACAAACATTAGTAAACCACCACTGGAATACAACAAAGTTTCATTTAGACTCCATGACGAGGCCTAAATAAGGAAGTTCACAGCAGACCTAGAGACTGTTGACTGGCCTACAGAATTCTCCAAGGCCAATGGTACTGACGACTGGACAGACATTTTTCTCAACAAATTACTTAGACTATACAACAAACATTGTCCTATAAAAACGAAACAGATCACGAATAAACGGCTCGGTTGCCCATGGTTAACCAGCAGCATTCTGAAATCCATTGATAAGAAACACCAATATGAAAAGCAATATAGACAGGGCTTAACCCTTTGACTGTCGAAAGGCCCAATCCTGAAGTGTCTCCTGGTGTCGTAAAATATTCAAAAAAAAAAAAAAATTTTCTTATGAAAATGTTAAGATTATTTTTCTGATTGTTTTAGTCCAAAAAAACAAAAATTTTCCCATCAGTACTTACCGAGATATAGAGCCGTGAAGTTTGCTGAAAATGATCTGTCAACGGCAACAGCGGCAACTGCCGCTCACCTGGTAAACTTTGATTTACTTGTATTTGATGGTTTCTTGTTTTTTTAACTATTTTATTTTTTCACATAACTTTTGTGGCCTGTGAGACCAAATTATTGTGCAATGTTCAAATATACACTCGTTGAATGTAACACAATTATAGCAAAAACACTCATATCATTATAATTGTTAATTGTTTGTTTGTTTACACAAACAAACAATGTAAAAAATTGTTTATTACGTTTGTTCTGTAATACAGTGGACCCCCGCATACCGTTGGCATCACATAACGTTAAATCCGCATACCGATACATTTTATCGCTAAGATTTTGCCTCGCATACCGCTAAAAAAACCGCTCAATGCTATTCGTCCAAGACGCGTCTAATGTGCGGCCTGAGCCAGCCTCACATGTTCCGCCGGTGGCACTGTTTACCAGCCAGCCTCCGCGGTAACATCCAAGCATGCAATCGGAACATTTCGTATTATTACAGCGTTTTTGGTGAATTTATCTGCAAAATAAGTGACCATGGGCCCCAAGAAAGCTTCTAGTGCCAACCCTACAGCAATAAGGGTGAGAATTACTATAGAGATGAAGAAAGAGATCATTGCTAAGTATGAAAGTGGAGTGCGTGTCTCCGAGCTGGCCAGGTTGTATAGTAAACCCCAATCAACCATCGCTACTATTGTGTCCAACAAAACGGCAATCAAGGAAGCTGTTCTTGCCAACGGTTCAACTGTGTTTTCGAAACAGACACCGCAAGTGATGGAAGATGTTGAGAGACTCTTATTGGTATGGATAAATGAAAATCAGATAGCAGGAGATAGCATCTCTCAAGTGATCATAAGTGAAAAGGCTAGGAAGTTGCATGAGGATTTAATTAAAAAAATGCCTGCAACTAGTGATGATGTGAGTGAATTTAAGGCCAGCAAAGGTTGGTTTGAGAGATTTAAGAAGCGTAGTGGCATACATAGTGTGATAAGGCATGGTGAGGCTGCCAGTTCGGACCACAAAGCAGCTGAAAAATATGTGCAGGAATTCAAGGAGTACATAGACAGTGAAGGACTTAAACCTGAACAAGTGTTTAATTGTGATGAAACAGGCCTGTTTTGGAAGAAAATGCCAAACAGGACCTACATTACTCAGGAGGAAAAGGCACTCCCAGGACATAAGCCTATGAAAGACAGGCTTACTCTGTTGATGTGTTCCAATGCTAGTGGTGATTGCAAAGTGAAGCCTTTATTAGTGTATCACTCAGAAACTCCCAGAGCATTCAGGCAAAAGCATATCCTCAAGGCTAATTTGTGTGTGCTGTGGAGGGCAAACAGTAAGGTATGGGTCACTAGGGACTTTTTCTATGACTGGTTACACCAAGCATTTGCCCCCAATGTGAAAGATTACCTAACTGAAAAGAAATTAGACCTTAAGTGCCTCCTGGTGTTAGACAATGCCCCTGGTCATCCTACAGATGTGGCAGAGCGACTTTATGGGGACATGAGCTTCATTAAGGTGAAGTTTTTGCCTCCTAATACCACTCCTCTCCTGCAGCCCATGGACCAGCAGGTTATTGCAAACTTCAAAAAACTGTACACAAAAGCTCTGTTTGAAAGGTGCTTTGTAGTGACCTCAGAAACTCAACTGACTCTAAGAGAGTTTTGGAGAGATCACTTTAATATCCTCAATTGTGTAAACCTTATAGGTAAGGCTTGGGAGGGAGTGACTAAGAGGACCTTGAACTCTGCTTGGAAGAAACTGTGGCCAGAATGTGTAGACCAAAGGGATTTTGAAGGGTATGAGGCTAACCCTGGGAATCCTATGCCAGTTGAGGAATCCATTGTGGCATTGGGAAAGTCCTTGGGGTTGGAGGTTAGTGGGAAGGATGTGGAAGAGTTAGTGGAGGAGGACAATGAAGAACTAACCACTGATGAGCTGCTAGATCAACTTCAACAGCAAGAGGCCAGACCTGAGGAAACTGGTTCGGAGGAGGGGAGAGAGAAATTGAAGAAGTTGCCTGCTTCAAAGATTAAGGAAATGTGTGGAATGTGGCTTAAAGTGCAAACCTTTTTTGATGACAATCACCCTAACACAGCTATTGCAAGCCGTGCTGGTGACTATTACACTGACACTGTTGTGAAACACTTTAGGAAAGTCATAAAGGAACGAGAGGTACAGGCCACTATGGACAGATATGTTGTGCGACAGAAGTCCAGTGACTCTGAAGCTGGTCCTAGTGGCATTAAAAGAAGAAGGGAAGTAACCCCAGAAAAGGACTTGACACCTCAAGTCTTAATGGAAGGGGATTCCCCTTCTAAACACTAAGACTCCTCCTCCCATCCCATCAATCATCACCAGATCTTCAATAAAGGTAAGTGTCATGTAACTGTGCATGCCTTTTTCAGTTTGTGTGTATTAAAATTAATATTTCATGTGGTAAAAAATTTTTTTTTCATACTTTGGGGTGTCTTGCACGGATTAATTTGATTTCCATTATTTCTTATGGGGAAAATTCATTCGCATAACGATAATTTCGCATAACAATGAGCTCTCAGGAATGGATTAATATCGTTATGCGGGGGTCCACTGTATATAAACATATGTACAATCACTGGACACTTTTCTAGAACTGCTGCAGCTTGTGGAATTCTTTGAAACATAGGTATAAGCACAATGGTGTTTTACACTCCTCACACATAAAATGAGTGTCTCTGCATTTTTGTGGGCATTTTGTGGTATGTCCACAGACAAAACACCTCTTCTGAGCATTTTTCTTGGCAGCAGTAACAGGCAGTGGTATGGGGTAGTGATCATCAGGCCTCAGACGAGAGGACATGTTTGATAATTTCGTGGGCGCTGGTCTATTGCAGGTGTTGTTCCTTGGTACTTGAATATTATTTGTCTGATGACTGACAAACAAATTTCACCATATTTGGGTTTGTTCTTGGTCTTCAACTTATATATATTATAAGCATTCAGCATGGAAATGTCAAGAAGATGGAAAAACAGTTTTATGTACCACTTATAACTCTTGCAAACACAGTCAGCAAACCCAATCTGCATGTCACATTTGTCCACTAAGCGCATATTGAGGTTGTAATCCATCACAGCTGCAGGTTTTACAATGGGTTCATTGGTCTCTCTATTCTGCTTGCCAGTGTCTACCATTTCGTGTAGGTGAACTGATGTCAACAGTGTGACATCACGTTTGTCATGCCACCGAAATGCCATGATGTCATTGGCAGCAAACACCTGCACTTCACCTCTACGACTGCCAGCATCGAACCTAGGCATATGTTTACGATTTCCATGCACTGTGCCACACACATCTGTGATGTTTACTCACAAGAAATCACTGAGTATAGGGCTTGTGTACCAGTTGTCAGTATATAAAATATGCCCCTTACCAAGATATGGCTCCATCATTGTTCTAGCCACATCACTAGAGATACCCAGTAACTTTCTGGTATCTTCCAATGTTTTATCGCCAGTGTACACAATTATATCCAAAACCAGACCAGTTTTGCAATCACACAGAACAAATAACTTTATACCAAAGCGTTTCCTCTTGCTTGGTATGTACTGCTTGAATGAGAGTCTTCCTTTGAACAAAATCAGACTCATCAATAACAAGCTTCCTGAAGCGATAAAAATACATACAGCACTTTTGTTTCAGGTACATAAACACATGTCTGATCTTATATAACCTGTCGCTTCTGTCAGGCCTTGTTTTGTCTGAAAAGTGTAACATACGTAACAGTAACACAAATCTATTCACTGGTATAATGTCACTGAAAGCAGGGGTTGAAATCAGGCGGTCTGTCGCCCAGTATGTGTTGACACTGTGCTTATACACATGTGGCATAAGCATTATTGTGGCAAAGAACAGATACATCTCTGCCACAGTTGTGTCCTTCCACTTGTGTAGGCGTGATCTTGGTGACAGAATAGTGTTTGCCATGGTGTACTCATAGTATATATTGCTTTCCCTGACAATAATGTCCATCAGGGGTTCATCGAAAAACAACTGAAAGCATTCCAGTTCAGTGGGATTGTTCCCAAGTGTACATGATGGCCGTATTCCACTTTGTCCTCCATCAAAATTGTGGGAATTGGGAACAAAGTCGTCATCTTGCTGCCAATCCTAGATGCGGTCAGCTGGTGCGTTCTGGATATTGTAATGTGGTTGTGGTTGTGCAGGTTGTGGTTGCTGTGGGAGTGTGGGGGTCGGGTGAGGCTGGTTGTAGTTGTGCAGAGTCAGCAGTGCGGGTAGTAGCGTGGCCCGCTGCTGGTGTCACATGACTTGTGCCACCATCACTATCACCACCACCGCCTGCTGCCTCACTTGCATCATTGATACCCATCGTAACAATATCGTCATCTTCACTATGAGGTCGTGGTGTAGGGCCACGGGATGTGCTCCGAGATGTACTCCTTCCTCTTGGAAGAGCATATGGCACACTACCAGACTGCATGCGACGTCGTATATACTGCCGCTTCACTGGGGAATATTCACCCTCACTGTCACAACTAGAACTGCTTTCAATAACCTTGAAATCACTATCACTATCACTTACACTGCTCACATCTGAGTCTTGTACACGGGCAAATAGTTTCCTCTTTCATCCTGGTACAGGTGAACATGAATGAGCCGGCCCAGCACCAGAGGTGGAAGGTTGTGGGTCATCTGGATTTTCATCACTAATTATGTTATCCTGGGCACTTTTTTCGGTCACACCTGCTTCAAAACCAGGGAATTCACTTTCACTGACACTTTCATTGCTGTTTGAGCTATCACTTGGGAACAAAAGATCTCCAATCCGCCGAGGAGTGAGGAACTTCTTACCGCGAGGCATGGTGAAAATAGACTACCAAGATGGCGTTCCCACAATGCACCGCTGAGTCCCAGATTTTTTTCACAGGGTGCACACCCACCACTGAGACCCATTCTCTCTCATGTAGGCCTACCAGCCCTCTCCCGCTTGATTTGAAGCCGCTAGAATTTATGCGTATAGATACGTCAAACACGGTATCTCCCATGACATATATATACGACCGCTACAGTCAAGGGGTTAAATACAGTGAGTTTATATATATACATTATATACAGTATTGGTCTCTCAGGCCCCAAATGTTAGTAGGAAAAGAAAAAAATTTGAAAAGAAAAGAAAAAATACAAAAACCGCTAAATAAAGTAATGCGCGTATGTGGAATTCGTCGATGTTACCGCCACCACATCATTTTGGACAAACTTCTTGGCACTGTATCTTGGTAAGTACTGATCAGAATTTTTTTTTTTGTCTTATTACCTTCACAAAAATATGCTCTTTAATTCTGTAAGAAAAAATAATTTTTTTTTTTCAAAATTTCTTGGACACTGGAGCACCACTTCAGATTTTGGCCTTGGACCCTGAAGGGGTTAAACACTATTCATCAGTTCTCACCAAATTAATAAAGAAAGCCAAACAACTGTACTACTCCAGCAGATTCACTGATACAAGAGGAGATATAAAAAAGACCTGGAAAACACTCCCAGATTCTGTGCACCCACAAACTGAAAAAAAAACAAGAATATTGTCCTAACTAAACACCACTGCATCCCACTGATACAGCTAACAAGATAAACGATTTCTTCTCAACCATAGGATCTAATCTTGCCAGTAAAATCCCACATACCAATGCCCATGCTGGGGACTACCTAGATGGGAATTTCCCAAATTCCTTCTATCTTGCACCAATTGAGCCCACCGAAGTCACCGAGATTATAAGGTCACTTAAAAATAACTCTGGGAACCTGTCTCATGTCCCACGATTATTGTACAAGCGAGCAGCCCATGTCCTTTCGCATGCTATTTCATTACTTTTTAACAAGTCACTAGAAACTAGCACCTTCCCGAAACAACTAAATACAGCAAGGGTTACACAAATACATAGAGGTGGTGACCCTACAGATGTAAACAACTATAGGCCAATATCAAACTTACCATTGCTATCCAAAATCTTCGAGAAACTCGTGTACAGGAGACTATATTCATTCATAACGGCACAAAACATACTCAACCCTTGCCAATTTGGATTCAGGAAAAATAAAAGCACTAATGATCCAATTGTAAAAATGCTAGATCTGCTTTACACAGCATTGGAAAATAAGGAATATCTGCTAGGAATTTTTATTCACCTAAGAAAAGCTTTTGACACAGTAGACCACGGCATCCTACTCCACAAACTTGACCATTATGGTATAAGAAGCCATGCGCTTGCATATTTCAAATCCTACCTTACTAATAGGTATCAGTATGTCACCATTAAAGACACAGCATCATCAACATGTCCACTTGATACTGGAGTTCCACAGGGAAGTGTCCTTGGACACAAAATATCGACTTGGATGACAGCCAATAAACTTACACTTAACACTGACAAAGCCTACCATATTATGTTTGGTAGCAGAGCAGGTTTTGCGCAACTTAACATTAAGATCGACAACACTCTAATTGCCAGACATAATGAGGGCAAATTCCTAGGCCTATACCTTGACAACAACCTGAATTTCAGCACCCATATCCAACACATAACAAAAAAAGTATCCAAAACAGTTGGGATCCTCTCCAAGATACGATACTACGTGCCGCAAAATGCCCTTCTCACATTATACCATTCACTCATTTATCCATACCTCACCTATGCTATTTGTGCTTGGGGATCAACTGCAGCAACACACCTAAAGCCAATAATAACCCAACAAAAAGCCATAGTAAGAATAATCACTAAATCCCATCCCTGGCAACACACCCCCCCACTCTTCATAGATCTAAACTTACTCCCTGTTCAGAACATCCACACTTACTACTGTGCAATCTATATCTACAGGACCTTTAATTCCAATATTAACCTTGACCTAAAATGCTTTCTTGATAGTTGTGACAGGACCCACAGGCATAACACCTGACACAAACATCTCTACGACATTCCCCATGTCTGACTAAACCTTTACAAAAATTCAATGTACGTCAAAGGCCCTAAAATCTGGAACACCCTACCTGAAAACTCTAGAACTGCAGACACATTCATCACCTTCAAAACTACTGCTAGAAAACATCTTATCTCCCTGATACACCCCATCAACTAACTACATAAAAACCACCTGGTGGTTCACACTTACACTCACTCAACTCACCCATTTGACTATAAGCACAGAAATACAAATCTTAATTTTAAAATAATGATTCCTAACTAGTCATAAGTTTGCCTGTGATACTCCAATATAGAAACTATGTATTGTGCCAAAACAAAAGCATTCACATTGCTAAACTCACGAACTAGTATTTAGTCAACTTACTCCATAATTTGTAATAATTTAGGGTTAAGAATTAATCAAGTTTGCCTGAAATGCCTAGCCATGCTAGGTGTCCTAGTGGCCCCCTCTGTAATTAGTATTTTATTACATGTAAACCACACAATAACCAAAATCTGTAAACCCTGCTTTGTAATCCTTATAGAGAATAAACTTCATTGATTGATTGATTTCTGCTCCTCATCCCTCACAAACTAACTCCTCAACTACCTATATTTTCTAGCCAAACCTTATACAGGCAGGCCCCATTTTACAGCGCTTTGCTTTACAGCGTTTCTCTAATGTAGCATTTCACTTTACAACATTTTGTTAATACAGCAGTTTTGAATTATAACCATTCTTAATTTATTCAGATTTATACAATAAATACATTCACAACTCGCTGTAAGCTAAGGATGATAATATTTTAAGGTAAGTAATGTATGTACTGCATTTTTTAGGTCTGCCTTTATTGCTTACTTAATATTTTTTTTAACACATCAGCCATTTCCTACTGGGGCAGGGTGACCCAAAAGAGAAACACTTTTGCCAACATTCAACACTTTCACCATCATTCACACATAATCACTGTCTTTGCAGAGGCACCCAGATAAAACAGTTTAGATGCTACTCCAAACAGCCAATATCCCAAACCCCTCCTTTAAAGCGCAAGCATTGTTCTTCCCACCTCCAGGACTCAAGTTTGGCTAACCAGTTTCTCTGAATTCCTTCACAAAATATTACCCTGCTCACACTATTTCCCCCACCTGCTTTTAACATTTCTGTCTTTATCCCATCAATCCCAGCTGCTTTACTCCCCTTTCATTCTACCCACTGCTTTACATACCTTCCCCATGCTCACAACTGGCTCTGCTTCACTCCTACAAGACATTATACCTCCATGCCCAATGCATGAAATCACAGGTTCCCTATCTTCATCAATATTTAACAGTTCCTGAAATATATTCCCTCCATCTAATAACTCTCCTCTCATATTTTTAACTAATGTACCCATTCATTCCCTAGGCTTTCTCAACTTATTAATCTCACTCCAAAACTTTTTCTTATTCTCGGCAAAATTTGATAGTGTATCTTACTCTCTCATTTGCTCTCCTTTTACATCCCTTCACTCAATTTTTTATGCATTTTTCCAATTACATTTAGGAAAAACTGCACCAGAGAGAAGCTTAACCCTTTCAGGGTCCAGAGGCCAAATTTCAAAGTGTGCACCAGGGTCCAAGAATTTTCAAAAAATAATTTTGTTATTTTTTCTTATGAAATGGTAGAGAATCTTTTTCTGAAGGTAACAAAACAAAAAGTATGAAATGTGATGGAAAATTAACGAAATTATGCATTCGCGAATTTTGATGTGTCAGCGATATTTATGCATTGGCGGTTTTGCCGACATTGACTCCCATTTTAGGGCAATTACAGTATTCCAGTCAACCAAATTCTTAGCTATTTCACTAGTATTACTTCTATTCTATCGATTGCACACAAGAAATCGCCAAGTCAACTATTTCAACAACAAAATGAAGTGACTGGAAATTGGTAATTTGGCCAATTTAATGCAAAGTTCAAAATATTCCTATTTCAAAATAGGGTCCAAAATAAACAATACAGGCATTCCTGGCACTAAACTAACATTTCCTCTGTTCATTAGTTACGTTTTCAGGCTTTACAAATGAATTCCATTTTGATTTTTTATTCACATAATGAATTTTTATTCAAACCAAAAAATAGAAGATTTACTCTTATGCAATACTGTAATAATTGTATAAATAATATCACCACATTTGTGAATGCATATCAGACCCACCCGTTGTCATGTATTAGACTTGTGAGGTCATTTGTTTACTCTTGAGCATCGGCAAAAATTTAACATTTCTGCTACTTTGAGCTCAGTTTCAAGCCATTTCCAGTACTAAAACCAATCAAAATCATCTCTATTTCCATAATATATCTTCCATTCTATCAAATGAGACCAAGAAATTGCAAATACAACTATAAAAAACATATGAAAAAACACTGCAAAGTCACTGTTTTAACCGAAAATTACGGTCTCAGTTTTTTTTCTCTCATTATGCACTGTGTGCTGCAGGATTTGTTTTATGTGGTGCACACATACCACATAGATATAATCTCTCATATCTAGGCCCAAATTTACTGCTCATAGCTTATCAAAGTGAGCTGATCTCATGGCGTAGATTTACGGTTTGGACCCTGAACGTAAAGCCGTAGATCTATGGCACGGACCCTGAAAGGGTTAATACGAGGGCTGACTACATATTAACAAATCAGCAGATAGAAATAAGCCTTGCCAAAAGTATCATTCATGATAGAGGCAGCTTTAAGTATAATAAAATTAAAACAATAATAAAATTTACCTCATATTTTCAAGAATATCTGATTCAAAGGAGCCTTGTTCATATGAATTTGAATTGCCAAATACATCTCCAAAATTGATCTCATCCTGTAGTAGACCTTCACTTTCGTTTCCATCTGAAAAGATAAATATTTAGTCTACCTCGGTATGGAAACTTAAAGAAGGAAACATTCACCATCAGTCATCTACTTTTATCAGACAATAAAAAAGTTAATTTATGACTGGGATTAATTTATAATTTATTCCTAATATACATGGATCCATATTCTAGTACAGTCAGTAGTCTGTATAAAGTTGAAAAAAAAAATCATCTGAGGAGAGATACAGGAGACATCCTCAGCCACAAGTGTGCTAGAGAGAAAAAAAAAATCTTAAAACTGCATTTAAACTTTTGGAGCTTTTGAAAGAGCTATTGTACAACTTTTGAATTAATGTTTTTAGCAAAATTAAAGCCTGGCACATGTATATTATGTCATAATGTTAATATATGTAATTATTACATTCCTGGTTGAGTACGAAGTCCTTAGGGGTCATGCAGTGCCTGGGGGACTAGGAGACATTCAGGTTCGATCCAAGGAAGGGGAGCACAAGTACAAATCCTTAGAACAAGAGCCTCTCACTAGCATCAAGGAACTTCCCTTTGGAAGGGAAAGAGGGGGGAGGTGGGTTGTTAATATACAGTCAACAAAAATTACTGGCTGGAATATAGATATCATTGCAGGAACATACAACAAGTAATAAACAATTGCAAATCAAAATAAATTCATTATTATAAAGGTGAGGGGATATTTGCAGTTTGGAGAAGCATCTGAACTGTGGTACTCTTGTGCTTTTGACAAAACAGTGATGGAGTGAATGACGGTGAAAGTGTTCCTTTTTTGGGTCACCCTGCCTTGGTGGGTGATGGCCAGTGTTAAAAAAAAAAAAAAGTTAATATTTACTATACATTGGTACTTACCCAACAATATTTCTTTGACTTTTTTCATTTCTCTTTCATTTTCCAAGACATGGCATTGTAAACAGGCCTAATTATTTCTTACATCACCTACAACAACTATTATTTCACTTAAAAATAAACATGGTTCTAATACTAGCATTTAAAATTGTTAAGTAAAATAAATGTATTTAATTCAGGTTACTATTGCTATTATTATAATTAGGGGAGGCACTA
This sequence comes from Cherax quadricarinatus, assembly GCF_038502225.1. Lineage (NCBI taxonomy): Eukaryota > Metazoa > Arthropoda > Malacostraca > Decapoda > Parastacidae > Cherax > Cherax quadricarinatus. Next base: position 18,156,529 of record NC_091333.1, read on the forward strand.
AATCATAAGGGTCATACCGAACAGAGGGAATGAGAAGCAATTAGGATTAATCCACGGAAGAGAAAGATAGATTTACTTCCTTGGATCATAAGAGCCCCTTACCATCAAGGCACATCATCTGAGGGGCTTAACTCAGGTAATGAAGCACATTATCATTAACCCTTTGACTGTTGCAACCCCCAATCCTAGTGTCTCTGTGTCGCAAAATATTTGAAAAAAAAAAAAAAAAATGAAATGATAGAGAATCTTTTCCCGATGCTAATGACACCAAAAATACAAAATTTGATGGAAAACTTACGGAATTATGCTCTCATGAAGTTAACGATCTCAGCGATATATATGCATTGGCGATTTCGCCGACTTTGAGCCCTATTTTCGGCCAATTCTATTGTTCCAGTCGACCAAACTCATAGCTATTTCTTTAGAACTCCATTTGTTCTATCGATTGAGTACAAGAAACCGCCCATTTACCAATTTTAAATACCCAATAAAGTGGTCAGAAATTGCAAATTTGACCAAATTTAAGCAAATTAAAAAGGATGCCAATTTCAAAATAGGGTCCAAATTAAACAATGCAGACATTTCTGGCACTAAAATAAGATTTTCTCTGTTCATTAGTCATGTCTCCAGGCCCCTCTTATATTATTACTCTTGCTTTCTGTTTTAATTTTTTATTCACACAAAAAAATTGAAGATTTACTGTTATGTAGACTACTGCATTATTGTAAAAATGGTATAAATAATATCAGTGCACTTGTGAAAGAATATTAGACTCACCAGTTGATGTGTATTGGACGCGTGGCATGATTTGTTTACTCTTGAACACTGGCAAAAATCGAACATTTCTGCTACTTTGAGCTCAATTTCAAGGTTGTTTTCATCTCTATTTCTGTAATATGGTTTCCATTCTATCAAGTGAGACCAAGAAAATGAGAATATAACCATAAATACTATACAAAAACTACACCTCAAATTTGGTGTTTTAATCCAAAAACATGGTCAGAGTTGTTTTTTTCTCATGCACTGTGTGCTGCACGATTTTTTTATACAATGCACACTGACCACACAGACTCCCACTTGATTTGAAGCCGCTAGAATTAAGTGTGTGTGTGTGTGTGTGTGTTAGTTAGTTACCATTTTGTCCTAGGCACATGTCGATTAGACACTAGGCCTGTGTGTGTGAGTGTGTGTGAGTGTGTGTGTGTGTGTGTGAGTGTGTGTGTGAGTGTGTGTGAGTGTGAGTGTGAGTGTGAGTGTGAGTGTGAGTGTGTGTGAGTGTGTGTGTGTGTGTGTGTGTGTGTGTGTGTGTGTGTGTGTGTGTGTGTGTGTGTGTGTGTGTGTGTGTGTGTGTGTGTGTGTGTATATATATATATATATATATATATATATATATATATATATATATATATATATATATACAGTGGACCCCCGGTTAACGAACTTTTTTCATTCCAGTAGTATGTTCAGGTGCCAGTACTGACCGAATTTTTTCCCCTAAGGAATATTGTGAAGTAGATTAGTCCATTTCAGACCCCCAAATATACACGTACAACCGCACTTACATAAATACACTTACATAATTGGTCGCATTTGGAGGTGATCGTTAAGCGGGGGTCCACTGTATATATATATATACGTCCGAAACACTGGCTCGTAAGACGTATATATATGGCCAAAACAGTCAAAGGGTTAAATTCTTCTTCAGTATGAGGAGGGGTCTGCTTGATATGTAAGACTGAAGTCCCTTTCCTGTTCAGTCAAATTAAAATTTGCTTCACAGCAAGACACACTAGAAACTGGTTAATCCTCTAGTTTTTTTTATTTTTGTTTGTTAACAAGGAGTGGTTCTTCATTCTTTAAATCAAACTGATTTGAAGCCTATATTTTAAATGTTAAGGTGTTCTTATCCCCAAAAAGAAAATACTTTCATCATAATTCAACACTTTCACTTCATTCATACATAATCACTGTCTTTGCAGAGGCGCTCAGATATGACAGTTTAGAAGTCCCTCCAAACTGTCAATACCCCAACCCTCTACTTTACAGTGCAGGCATTGTACTTCCCATTTCCAGGACTCAAGTCCAGCTACCTGGTTTCCCTGAATCCCTTCACAAAATATTACCCTGCTCACACTCCAACAGCTCGTCAGGTCTCAAAAACCATTCGTCTCCATTCGCTCCTATCTACCCTAATCACACATGCTTGCTTGAAGTCCAAGCCCCTCGCCCACAAAACCTCCTTTAGCCCCTCCTTCCAACCTTTTCGAGAATGACCCCTACCCTGCCTTCCTTCCCCTACAGATTTATTTTTATTATTTTTTTTTATTATCACACTGGCCGATTCCCACCAAGGCAGGGTGGCCCGAAAAAGAAAAACTTTCACCATCATTCACTCCATCACTGTCTTGCCAGAAGGGTGCTTTACACTACAGTTTTTAAACTGCAACATTAACACCCCTCCTTCAGAGTGCAGGCACTGTACTTCCCATCTCCAGGACTCAAGTCCGGCCTGCCGGTTTCCCTGAACCCCTTCATAAATGTTACTTTGCTCACACTCCAACAGCACAAGTATTAAAAACCATTCGTCTCCATTCACTCCTATCAAACACGCTCACGTACGCCTGCTGGAAGTCCAAGCCCCTTGCACACAAAACCTCCTTTACCCCCTCCCTCCAACCTTTCCTAGGCCGACCCCTACCCCGCCTTCCTTCCACTACAGACTGATACACTCTTGAAGTCATTCTGTTTCGCTCCATTCTCTCTACATGTCCGAACCACCTCAACAACCCTTCCTCAGCCCTCTGGACAACAGTTTTGGTAATCCCGCACCTCCTCCTAACTTCCAAACTACGAATTCTCTGCATTATAATCACACCACACATTGCCCTCAGACATGACATCTCCACTGCCTCCAGCCTTCTCCTCGCTGCAACATTCATCACCCATGCTTCACACCCATATAAGAGTGTTGGTAAAACTATACTCTCATACATTCCCCTCTTTGCCTCCAAGGACAAAGTTCTTTGTCTCCACAGACTCCTAAGTGCACCACTCACCCTTTTCCCCTCATCAATTCTATGATTCACCTCATCCTTCATAGACCCATCCGCTGACACGTCCACTCCCAAATATCTGAATACATTCACCTCCTCCATACTCTCTCCCTCCAATCTGATACCCAATCTTTCATCACCTAATATTTTTGTTATCCTCATAACCTTACTCTTTCCTGTATTCACTTTTAATTTTCTTCTTTTGCACACCCTACCAAATTCATCCACCAATCTCTGCAACTTCTCTTCAGAATCTCCCAAGAGCACAGTGTCATCAGCAAAGAGCAACTGTGACAACTCCCACTTTATGTGTGATTCCTTATCTTTTAACTCCACGCCTCTTGTCAAGGCCCTCGCATTTACTTCTCTTACAACCCCATCTATAAATATATTAAACAACCACGGTGACATCACACATCCCTTTCTAAGGCCTACTTTTACTGGGAAATAATTTCCCTCTTTCCTATGTACTCTAACTTGAGCCTCACTATCCTCGTAAAAACTCTTCACTGCTTTCAGTAACCTACCTCCTACACCTGCAACATCTGCCACATTGCCCCCCTATCCACCCTGTCATATGCCTTTTCCAAATCCATAAATGCCACAAAGACCTCTTTAGCCTTATCTAAACACTGTTCACTTATATGTTTCACTGTAAACACCTGGTCCACACACCCCCTACCTTTCCTAAAGCCTCCTTGTTCATCTGCTATCCTATTCTCAGTCTTACTTTTAATTCTTTCAATAATAACTCTACCATACACTTTACCAGGTATACTCAACAGACTTATCCCCCTATAATTTTTGCACTCTCTTTTGTCCCCTTTGCCTTTATACAAAGGAACTATGCATGCTCTCTGCCAATCCCTAGGTACCTTACCCTCTTCCATACATTTATTAAATAATTGCACCAACCACTCCAAAACTATATCCCCACCTGCTTTTAACATTTCTATCTTTATCCCATCAATCCCAGCTGCCTTACCCCTTTTCATTTTACCTACTGCCTCACAAACTTCCCCCACACTCACAACTGGCTCTTTCTCACTCCTACAAGATGTTATTCCTCCTTGCCCTATACACGAAATCACAGCTTCCCTATCTTCATCAACATTTAACAATTCCTCAAAATATTCCCTCCATCTTCCCAATACCTCTAACTCTCCATTTAATAACTCTCCTCTCCTATTTTTAACTGACAAATCCATTTGTTCTCTAGGCTTCCTTAACTTGTTTATCTCACTCCAAAACTTTTTCTTATTTTCAACAAAATTTGTTGATAACATCTCACCCACTCTCTCATTTGCTCTCTTTTTACATTGCTTCACCACTCTCTTAACCTCTCTCTTTTTCTCCATATACTCTTCCCTCCTTGCATCACTTCTACTTTGTAAAAACTTCTCATATACTAACTTTTTCTCCCTTACTACTCTCTTTACATCATCATTCCACCAATCGCTCCTCTTCCCTCCCGCACCCACTTTCCTGTAACCACAAACTTCTGCTGAACACTCTAACACTACATTTTTAAACCTACCCCATACCTCTTCGACCCCATTGCCTATGCTCTCATTAGCCCATCTATCCTCCAATAGCTGTTTATATCTTTCCCTAAGTGCCTCCTCTTTAAGTTTATAAACCTTCACCTCTCTCTTCCCTGATGCTTCTATTCTCCTTGTATCCCATCTACCTTTTACTCTCAGTGTAGCTACAACTAGAAAGTGATCTGATATATCTGTGGCCCCTCTATAAACATGAACATCCTGAAGTCTACTCAACAGTCTTTTATCTACCAATACATAATCCAACAAACTACTGTCATTTCGCCCTACATCATATCTTGTATACTTATTTATCCTCTTTTTCTTAAAATATGTATTACCTATAACTAAACCCCTTTCTATACAAAGTTCAATCAAAGGGCTCCCATTATCATTTACACCTGGCACCCCAAACTTACCTACCACACCCTCTCTAAAAGTTTCTCCTACTTTAGTATTCAGGTCCCCTACCACAATTACTCTCTCACTTGGTTCAAAGGCTCCTATACATTCACTTAACATCTCCCAAAATCTCTCTCTCTCCTCTGCATTCCTCTCTTCTCCAGGTGCATACACGCTTATTATGACCCACTTCTCGCATCCAACCTTTACTTTAATCCACATAATTCTTGCATTTACACATTCATATTCTCTTTTCTCCTTCCATAACTGATCATTTAACATTACTGCTACCCCTTCCTTTGCTCTAACTCTCTCAGATACTCCAGATTTAATCCCATTTATTTCCCCCCACCGAAACTCCCCTACCCCCTTCAGCTTTGTTTCGCTTAGGGCCAGGACATCCAACTTCTTTTCATTCATAACATCAGCAATCATCTGTTTCTTGTCATCTGCACTACATCCACACACATTCAAGCATCCCAGTTTTATAAAGTTTTTCTTCTTCTCTTTTTTAGTAAATGTCTACAGGAGAAGGGGTTACTAGCCCATTGCTCCCGGCATTTTAGTCGCCTCATACGACACGCATGGCTTACGGAGGAAAGATTCTTTTCCACTTCCCCATGGACAATAGAAGAAATAAAGAAGAACAAGAGCTATGTAGAAAAAGGAGAAAAACCTAGATGTATGTATATATATATGCATGTGCATGTCTGTGAAATGTGACCAAAGTGTAAGTTGGAGTAGCAAGATATCTCTGTTATCTAGCGTGTTTATGAGACAGATTTATATGCTCTCCAAATCATTCTACTTTGATCCATTCTCTCTAAATAACCAAACCAACTCAACAACCCCTCTTCAGCCCTCTGAATAATACTTTTAGTATCTCCACAACTCTTCCTAAATTTCCACACTTCAAATTCTCTGCATAATATTTACACCACACATTGCCCTTAGACATCTCCACTGCCTCCAGCCAGCTCCTCGCTGCAGCATTTACAACCCAAGCTTCACACCCATATAAGAGTGTTGGTACCACCATACTTTCATACATTCCCTTCTTTGCCTCCATGAATAATGTTTTTTTTTTCTCCACAGATACCTCAATGCACCACTCACCTTTTTTCCTTCATCAATTCTATGGTTAACCTTATCCTTCATAAACCCATCAGCTGACAAGTCAACTCCCAAGTATCTGAAAACATTTACTTCTTCCAAACTCCCTCTCTCGAATGTGATATCTAATTTTTCTTTATCTAAATCGTTTGATACCCTCATCACCTTCCTCTTATCTATGTTCCCTTTCAACTTTCTACCTTTACACACCCTCCCAAACTTGCCCACTAGCTTTTGCAACTTTTCTTTAGAATCTCCCATAAGCACAGTATCATCACCAAAAATAATTTAATTCCATCCCTCTCCCTGACACCCTGGCACTTATCCTTTTACAACCCCATCTATAAATATATTAAACAACCATGGTGACATTACACATCCCTGTCTAAGACCTACTTTTACCAGAAAGTAATCTCCTACACACCTTAACCTGAACCTCACTATCCTCATAAAAACTTTTTACAGCATTTAGTAACTTACTACCTATTCCATACACTTGCAACATCTGCCACATAGCTCTCCTGTCCACTCTATCATATGCCTTTTCTAAATCCATAAATGCAATGAAAACTTCCCTACCTTTATCTAAATACTGTTCACATATATACTTCAATGTAAACACTTGATCTACATATCCTCTATCCACTCTAAAGCCTCCTTGCTCATCTGCAGTCCTAGTCTCTATCTTACCTCTAATTCTTTCACTGATAACCCTACCATACACTATACCTGGTATACATGGTAAACTTATTCCCTTATAATTTTTATCTCTCTTGTCCCCCTTCCCTTTATATAAAGGAACTATACATGCTCTCTGCCAATCCCTAGGTACCTTCCCCTCTTTCATACATTTATTAAACAAAAATACAGCGGACCCTCAGTTAACGATGCCGTCGGATAGCAATAAAATCAGTTACTGATATGTTTTTGCGTCAAAATATTGGCTCAGCTAATGATAAAAACTCACTTAAGGACATTCGTCTGCACGGCCTGAGCCGCCTGGCCACTCCAGTGTGCCATTGTTTACAAGCCAGTGTGGACGATTCTAAGCGTACATGCAATACATTTTGTATTATTCCATTGTTTTAGTGCTTGTAACTGCTAAATAAGCCACCATGGACCCAAAGAAAGCTTCTAGTGCCAGCCAGTCCTTTGGTAAAAGGCTGAGAGAAAGAGAGGGGAGAATGTGCCTTTTTCAGTGATTCTGCAATATGTATGATACTAAAGCGATTAATCAATAGAAAAAGGACAGCACAAACCTAACTCCTCCAATGTTGTTGGAGTTATGTAGGGCAACGGACAACACCGCCATCTCTACTGCCTTTGCTGCTGCCTCCACCACCATGTATGGCTTATGCTCTCAGTGGCCCTTATACAACAACAACAAAAACACAGGAACACTTGTGACATACTTAATGACGTATTATATTCATTCTAGAGTATACGTCATGTTTCTATGTTATTAACCCTTTGAGGGTCGACAGGCCCTCTCCGAAACTCGTTCTCAGGGTCGGCCAAATTTAAAAAAAAAAAAAAATTATTTTCTCTTATGAAAAGATAGAGAATCTTTTCCCGATCATAAAGACACCAAAAGTTTGAAATTTGATAGAAAACTTACGAAATTATGCTCTCGCAAAGTTAGCGGTCTCGGCGATGTTTACGCATCGGCGATTTTGCCCACTTTGAGCCCCATTTTCGGCCAATTTCGCTGTACTAGTCGACAAAAAACATGAATATTTCGCTAGAACTCCATTTTTTCTATCGAATGGTGCAAGAAACCACCCATTTATGAAATTCAACTATCCAGTACAGTGGTCAGAATTTAGCAATTTTGCCAATTTCACACAAATTTCAAAAGATGCCAATTTCCGAATAGGGTCCAGAATAAACAAGAAAGACATTCCTGGCACTAAAATGACATTTCCTCTAGTCATTAGTCACGTCTCAAGGCCCCTCTTATATTCTTTTGCTTTCCATTTTGAATTTTTATTCTCACAAAAAATATAAGATTTACTGTTATGCAGACTACTGCATTAGTGTAAAAAATGGTATAAATATTATTGGTGCACTTGTGAAAGAATATTAGACTCACCAGTTGACGTGTATTGCACGCTTGGCACGATTTGTTTACTTTTGAAGTTTGGTAAAAATCGAACATTTCTGCTACTTTGAGCTCAATTTCAAGGCACCTTTCTTTGTAAAACCAACCAAAATCATCTCAATTTCTGTAATATGTCTTCCATTCTATAAAATGAGACCAAGAAAACTAGAATACAACAATAAATACCATACGAAAATACACTGCAAAGTCGCGGATTTATTCCAAAAAAATGGTCAAAGTTTTTTTTTTCTCATTATGCACTGTGTGCTGCAGGATTTTTTTTAGACTGTGCACACTGACCACATAGACCCATTCTTTCATATGAAGGCCTACCAGCTTTCTCCCACTAGATTTGAGGCCGCTAGAATTTATGCGTACTAGTACGTCAAAAACCCCTACGCGTAAAACGTACTAGTACGACGAAAACCCTCAAAGGGTTAATATCATTTATTATGTCATATTAGATGAATTGTGTTAGACAAGTAAGCCGTAGAGCTGATATTAGTGTCATATTGAAGGACCATCTTGTGTCTCCCAACACAATTCCTAACATACGCCAGAAACAGACCTCTCTGGAAAACTTTTTTGAGCGACAGGGCCCAGTGGCTCTCAAGCTGGTCATAGTGGCAATAAAATGCAAAGGAGGGAAGTAACCCAGGATAAGGACTTGGTACCTGAAGTCTTTATGGAGTGGGATTTCCTTTCTAAACAACTGTAAACTTCTGCATCCTCTCCCCTCCTCCCGTCTTCCATACATCAAGTCTTCAATAAAGGTAAGTGTGATGTTGTTATTGTTTTAATCTTCATGTATCATTGTTTTGTGTGAGGGAAATGTATATTTCATGTAAAAAAAATTATTTTGTTTAATACTTTTGGGTGTCTGTAACAGATTAATTGGATTTCAGGGTCGCCCAAATTTCAAAAAAAAAAAAAAAAAAAAAACAAAAAAAAAAAAAAAAAAAAAAAATTCTTATGAAAAGATAGAGAATCATTTCCCAATCATAATGTCACCAAAAGTATGAAATTTGATGGAAAACGTACAGAATTATGCTCTCGCGAAGTTAGCGGTCTCAACAATGTTTAAGCATCGGTGATTTTGCTTACTTTGAGCCTTATTTTCGGCCAATTCCAGTGTACTAGTTGACAAAAATCATAACTATTTTGCTAGAACTGCATTTTTCCTATCGAATGAGTACAAGAAACCACCCACTTACCGATTTCAACTATCCAATACAGGTCAGAATTTAGCAATTTTGCCAATTTCACACAAATTTCAAAAAATGCCAATTTCCAAATAGGGTCCAGAATAAACAAGAAAGACATTCCTGGCACTAAAATAACATTTCCTCTGTTCATTAATCACGTCCCCATGCCCCTCTTACATTCTTTTGCTTTCCACTTTGAATTTTTATTCTTGCAAAAGCAGATTTACTGTTATGCAGACTACTGCATTAGTGTAGAAATGGTGTAGAGATGGTATAAATAATATCAGCGCACTTGTGAAAAAATATTAGACTCACCAGTTGACGTGTATTGGACGCTTAGCATGATTTGTTTACTTTAGAACTTTGGTAAAAATCGAACATTTCTGCTACTTTGAGCTCAATTTCAAGGTACTTTTCATTGTAAAACCAGTCAAAGTCATCTCAATTTCTGTAAAATGTCTTCCATTCTATAAAATGAGACCAGGAAAACTAGAATACAACAATAAATACCATGCGAAAATACAGTGCAAATTCGCTGTTGTAATCCAAAAACAGTCAAATTTTTTTTCTCATTACGCACTGTGTGCTGCAGGATTTTTTTTATACTGCGCACACTGACCACATAGACCCATTCTTTCATATGTAGGCCTACCAGCTTTCTCTCACAAGATCTGAGGGCGCTAGAATTTAGGCGTACTAGTACGTCAAAAGCCCTGGTGCGTAAGTCGTACTAGTACGTCCAAAACCCTTTGACTGTTTCGGTCATATATATATATATATATATACATCTTATGAGCCAATGTGTCTGATGTACAGTAGGGCCCCACTTATACGGCAGGTTAGGTTCCAGGCTACTGCTGTAAAGCGGAAATCGCCGTAAAGTGGAACACCTCTTTTTTCCACTTATAAATGCATACAAATACTAGATAAGTTTACACTAACATACATTAAGATAGCAAGTTTATTCAGGTATACACAGATGCAGTTACATAGATTATCATACATAGCAGCATATGTGTAAAGTATCTAGGATAACCCAAAAAAGTCAGACAGTGTGACTTATTTCCATTGGGGTTAGCAGTAGAACTAGGCATTAAAAATCAATAAAAAAGTAAAATACACATATAGTACACTCATTACTTACCTTAAAATACTTGTAGTCTTAATCTAGGGTGAGATGAGTAGTATTTACTGTAAGAAATGAAGTGTGGTAGGTACCATACCAGGCCACCCCATCCACACATAATCTATAACGTTTAAGCATCCCAGAGCAATAAAATGCATATACAGTTCACTCATTACTTACCTTAAAATATTTGTAGTCTTAATGTAGGGTCAGAGGTGAGTAAACGAGATAAAACGAATAAATGAGAGAAAGAGAATAAGTACATGAGAGAGGACACTTGTTGAGTTATGTAAACAAAGTGTACACGTCTGGTTTGTGTACAAGTTACATTGTGTACAAGTTATCTCTATGGTGATACGGTATAATAAATAGAGAGGAACACTCCCATTCTCATGTAACACAATTTTTTTTGAAGAAATGACACTCTGAGTGAAGGCATACGAAAGGAATAATTTTCTACAGCTACCCCCAGTAACACATTTTCTCTTATGTTGGACTAGAGAAAATGTTATTCTTGCCATGACTTGTACAAGTTATCTGGCTACCACATCTCATATTTATGTTTATTCTACTGTGGGGTGTATTTATCATCTTTATATGTTATGTATTGTGTTTATTATATAATTTAAAAAAAAATATTGTAGCTGGATTAATAAAAATGTGTATATTAACGTAATATACGACACTTAATGAGACTCGGTGATTATTATTATTATTACTAATATGGCATCACTCGTACAAGTCGTCTGGCTACCACATCTCATATTTATGTTTATTTATTCTACTGTGGAGTGTATTTATCATCTTTATATGTTATGTATCATGTTTATTATATAATTTTGAAAAAATATCATACATGGATTAACGAAAATGTGTACATTAACTTAATATACGACATTTAACAAGATTCAATGATTATTATTGAGTATTATTATCATTACTAATATGGCATCTCGAGACATAAGACACTTACTGATTTTAACGTGTACCTGCACGCCAGCACAGTGTGTAAGTTTATTTAGGTACAGGTACACAAGTATAATTATCAGAGTATATATATGAAATATGAAATAACGTTTAACCCTTTCAGGGTTTTTGATGTACAGTGGACCCCCGGTTTACGATATTATTTCATTCTAGATGTATGTTCAGGTGCCATTACTGAACGAATTTGTTCCCATAAGGAATATTGTGAATTAGATTAGTCCATTTCAGACCCCCAAACATACATGTACAAACGTACTTACATAAATACACTTACATAATTGGCCGCACTGGGAGCTGATCGTAAAGCGGGGGTCCACTGTACTTGTATGGCTTACGCACCAGGGTTATTGATGTACTAGAACACCTAAATTCTAGCGCCTTCAAATCTAGCAAGAGAAAGCTGGTAGGCCTACATATGAAAGAATGGGTCTATGTGGTCAGTGTGCGCAGTATAAAAAAATCCTGCAGCACACAGTGCGTAATGAGAAAAAAAATTTGACTGTTTTTGGATTACAACAGCGCATTTGCACTGTATTTTTGCATGGTATTTATTGTTGTATTCTAGTTTTCCTGGTCTCATTTTAAAGAATGGAAGACATTTTACAGAAATTGAGATGACTTTGACTGGTTTTACAATGAAAAGTACCTTGAAATTGAGCTCAAAGTAGCAGAAATGTTCAATTTTTACCAAAGTTCAAAAGTAAACAAATCATGCCAAGTGTCCAATACACGTCAACTAGTGAGTCTAATATTCTTTCACAAGAGTGCTGATATTATTTATACCATTTCTACACTAATGCAGTAGTCTGCATAACAGGAAATCTTCTATTTTTTGTAAGAATAAAAATTCAAAGTGGAAAGCAAAAGAAATATAAGAGGGGCCTGGGGACATGACTAACGAACAGAGAACTTGTTATTTTAGTGCCAGGAATGTCTGTCTTGTTTATTCTGGACCCTATTTGGAAATTGGCATCTTCTGAAATTTGTGTGAAATTGGCAAAATTGACAATTTGGATAGTTGAAATTGGTAAATGGGTGGTTTCTTGTACTCATTCGATAGAAAAATGGAGTTGTAGTGAAATAAATATGATTTTTCTCGACTAGTACACAAGAATTGGCTGAAAATAGGGCTCAAAGTGGGCGAAATCGCAAATGCGTAAACACTGTCGAGACCACTAACTTCGCAAGAGCATGATTCCATAAGTTTTCCATCAAATTTCATACTTTTGGTGTCATTATGATCGGGAAAAGATTCTCTATCATTTCATAAGAAAAAAAAAAAATTTTTCCGAAAAATTTTCGACCCTGAGAACAAGTTTAGGAGAGGGCCTCTCGACCCTGAAAGGGTTAAAAACACTTGAAATTTTGGAGTTTCTAGACACAATGGAGAGATTTGGTGCTTATGGAGCTCATGGAGAATGTAAACAAACAGGGTGGGGTGTGGTGACCATATTAGAAAGTCAGGTGGGGAGGGGCCATACAGAGTGTTTACGTCATAATTTGAAATGACTGTATTAACGGAACGCCATAAAGCGAAACACCGTAAAATGGGGCCTACTGTATATATACACTCAAAAATTCTAGCAGCTTCAAATCAAGCTGGAGGTAATTCTTCACACTAGGGCCAAACACTTCATTGAACCACTCGACGAAAATTTCCCTCGTGACCCATGCTTTATTATTAGATCTCCAAAACACACAATTTACTCTTCATAACAATGTTTTTTTTGAACACTCTGGGATTTTCAGAATGGTACACTAGTAACGGCTTCACTTTGAAATCCCCACTAGCATTAGCACAGAACATGAGCATCAGCCTGTCTTTCATAGGCCTGTGTCCTGGCAGTCCCTTTTCCTCCTGAGTAATGTAGGTCCTCTCTGGCATTTTCTTCTAAAAGAGGCCTGTTTCGTCACAATTGAACACTTGTTCAGGTTTCAGTCCTTTAGCCTCTATGTACTCCTTGAATTCACTTACGAATTTTGTAGCTGCAATTTTGTCCGAACTGGCAGCCTCACCATGCCTTATCACACTGTGTATGCCACTATGGTTCTTAAATTTCTCAAACCAACCTTTGCTGGCCTTAAATTCACAAATATCAGTACTCGTTGCATGCAGTTTCTTTACCAGATCATCATGCAACTGCCTAGTCTTTTCACAAATAATCGATGTCATAAGACTATCTCCTGCTAATTGTTTCTCGTTTATCCACAACAATAATAACTTCTCAACCTCTTCGAGTACTGGTGATCTCATTTTTGTCAGCATATTTACCCCCTTTGCAACAACAGCTTCCTTGATTTCCTTTTTCTTGGCCATGATGGAAGATATGGTTGTACGGGATTTGTTATACATCCTGGCCAGTTCGGCCACATGTACGCCACTTTCATATTGTTCAATGATGTTTTTCTTAAATTCAATCATATTTCTCACTTTCTTTACCAAAGGCTTGGCACTAGGAGCTTTCTTTGGAGCCATAGTAGCTTATTTAGTACTTGCAAGCACTAAAATGAATGGAATACAGTGGACCCCCGCTTAACGATCACCTCCCAATGCGACCAATTATGTAAGTGTATTTATGTAAGTGCGTTTGTATGTGTATGTTTGGGGGTCTGAAATGGACTAATCTACTTCACAATATTCCTTATGGGAACAAATTCGGTCAGTACTGGCACCTGAACATACTTCTGGAATGAAAAAATATCGTTAACCAGGGGTCCACTGTACAGTGTATTATGAAATATTTCGTATGAACAAGTGAGGGGACCGTCGCTCACTGGTAAACAATGGCACACTGGCTGGGAAGGGAGGCCGAGACAGCTCAGAGCCGTGAGTACGCGTCCAGGATGAACGACGATTAGCGAGTCAACCGACCATTTGCGAGCCAATGTTTGGATGAAAATAACGCAACGATTTCCAAAAAGGACAATTATCGAGCCCGACTATTATTGAGGGACCACTCTATTTAAGTAAATTTTTTTTTAATAGTTAAACTTCAGTTTATAGCACACACAAACACACCACAATAAATATAAAATAAAAATACTAACCGTGTATTGTTAAAACCACTCTTGGGATGAACGTTGGTGTTTGTGGCGTTTGTGGTGTTGGAGGGTGTTGGACCGAGGATGGGTTTTGATTGGAAGATGGACTAAGAGGACCTTGACCTGGGGATGGAGGGTGATGTGAAGGTATGGACTGGACAGGAGATGGAGGGTGGTGTTGAGGATGTGTAGGAGACTGATGCTGTTGCTGCTGCTGTTGCTGCTGCTGTTGTTGCTGCTGCTGTTGTTGTTGCTGCTGCTGCTGCTGCTGATGTTGATGTTGTTGTTGTTGTTGTTGTTGTTGTTGTTGTTGCTGTTGTTGTTGTTGTTGTTGCTGTTGTTGTTGTTGTTGTTGTTGTTGTTGTTGCTGCTGCTGTTGTTGTTGTTGGTGATGCTGCTGAGACTGTTGTTGTTGTTGAGACTGTTGTTGGTGGTGAGCAGGTGAAGTTGGGCTGTGCTGAGGGTATGGAGGTGGTGGACCCGTAGGCTGGGAATGGGATTGAGAGTGAGCAGATGAAACATTCTGAGAAAGCGTCTGAGTGTGTGCTTGGCTAGTTGGGATAGGATATGCTGGCGAGGGACCGCTGGGACTTGAAGATGGAGTATTACTATAATAACCACTTCCCCCACTGCTTTCTAAACTCATATCCATCATTCTAGTCTGTAATGAAGAAAACGTTTTTTGACAATGACATCAACCAATACAGGAGTAAAATTAACGATATAGTAATGTTTTTATTATAAGAATAGAACAACTTGAACAAATTATTAAAAGCTTCAAAATTAGCTGTTTTTAGGCTTCTACGATAATGACAAAAATATACATATTGTAATACTTGGATCTATAAATTTAACAACTTAAAAGAGGCACAATGCGGTGTCATACCTGCTGTTGCATATTATTGTTTCCACTAGACGCATAGCTACTGTTGGAACCTGGAGAGTTATCAATCTGAAGAAATAATAAATTTTAGGCTTAAAGTTTTATTTAGTCTTTGACTTAAATTGTAAACATATAATCATGAGAGGCTTAAGTTACACATCACAGCTAAGTCCTGTTGCCTCAATCATAAGAGCACTAAGCAAAATGTGCATTTATGCTCATGTACACAATGTAATATGTGCTTACCTATTTGTACTGTGCTTACATTAGCAGAGTAATGCTTATGGGATCTTATCTTCAGTTTCCAGTACTTAGATATTTTTTAAAATAATGGAAGCTACAAGGCCCAAAAGGGTCGTTCAGCGATAAGAAAAAATCCAGTATTTGTAGCATATACATTCTACCTCCTTTAGAATTGCATTCATTATTTATGAAGAAATACTGTCCAACATTTGTGGCTTCTTGTTCTTTTTAAGAGTGCTAAAATACTTCCCTTTGATAAAGGAAAATAGTATTTTTTTGGCTACCATGGCTCAATGACTTCCCAAAAATAGTCTTAAGATCTTGTGTGACCAATTTTGAGGATTCTTCTACCCTTGCAGCATCACCTAAGGCCAAGTTTCCTTACTGCTTGATTAACTGGGCTGTTGCTGTTAGTAGCCTTCAGGCCCACATAGCCATCACAACCTTGACTGACCTAGCACTTGGATGAGGTAGCGATCAGGTTTTCTTTTGAAAACTTCTACCTTTGTTCTGACAATATTCCCGACTGATAGTAGCCGGTTAAAAAATCTAGGGCCACAAATGTTGATAGTGATGTGCTCTTGTAGTCTTAAGTTAGGCTTAAGCTTGCCCAAAATGATCTGCATAATTATGAGCTTTCAACATGCGCTTAAGTGTCACCCATTTCTGTATAAACAGCGTATCCTGTCGAAATAAATTTGCATAACTGTGTCCAAGGCATCCTTGCTTTGCAATGAGTTCATTCTATATTTTCTCCTGTATCTCTCACTCCAGTAAGTTGTTATGGTAAAATGCAGATTAGGGGCCTGGCCCTTAACCCTTTCAGGGTCCGTCCCATAGATCTATGGCTTTACGTTCAGGGTCCAAACCATAGATCTACGTCATGAGCTCAGCTCACTCTGATAAACTGTGAGTGGTACATTTGGGCCTAGATATGAGAGAATACATCTATGTGGTATGTGTGCACCACATAAAACAGATCCTGCAGCACACTGTGTATAATGAGAGAAAAAAACTGAAATCATGATTTTTCGATTAAAACAGCGACTTTGCAGTGTCTTTTCGTATGTTTTTTATAGTTGTATTTGCGATTTCTTGGTCTCATTTGATAGAATGGAAGATATATTACAGAAATAGAGATGATTTTGATTGGTTTTAGCACTGGAAATGGCTTGAAACTGAGCTCAAAGTAGCGGAAATGTTAAATTTTTGCCGATATTCAAGAGTAAACAAACGACCTCACACGTCTAATACACGTCAGCTGGTGGGTCTAATATACATTCACAAATATGGTGATGATATTTATACAATTATTACAGTATTGCATAACAGTAAATCTTCTATTTTTTGGTGTGAATAAAAATTCATTATGTGAATAAAAAATCAAAATGGAATTTATTTGTAAAGCCTCAAAATGTAACTAATGAACAGAGGAAATGTTAGTTTAGTTCCAGGAATACCTACATTGTTTATTCTGGAGCCTATTTTGAAATTGGAATATTTTGAACTTTGTGTTAAATTGGCCAAATTATCAATTTCCGATCACTTTATTTTGTAGTTGAAACAGTTGACTTGACGATTTCTTGTGCTCAATCGATAGAATAGAAGTAATACTAGTGAAATAGCTAAGAATTTGGTTGATTGGAATAATGTAATTGGCCTGAAATGGGAGTCAAAGTCGGCAAAATCGCCGATTCGTAAATATCGCTGACACATCAAAATTCGCGAGAGCATAATTTCGTCAATTTTCCACCAAATTTCGTACTTTTTGTTTTATTACCTTCACAAAAAGATTCTCTACGATTTCATAAGAAAAAGTAACAATTTTTTTTTTTTTAAATTCTTGGACACTGGTGCGTGACTTCAGATTTTGGCCTTGGACCCTGAAAGGGTTAATGCATTCAATGTTACAACCCTAAATTAACTCTCTTATTGTTGGGACCCCTGAAATTAACCCCTTGACTGTCGCAACCCCAAATCCTGAGGTATCTCTTGGTGTCACAAAAAAAAAAAAAAAAAAAAAAAAAAAAAAAAAAAAAAAAAAAAAAAAAAAAATCTTATGAAATGATAGAGAATCTTTTCCCGATTGTAATGACACCAAAAGAACGAAATTTGATGGAAAACTGACGGAATTATGCTCTGGAAGTTAGCGACCTCGGTGATATTTACCAATTGGCGATTTCGCCCACTTTGAGCCTCTATCGATCGAGTACAAGAAACTGCTCATTTACTGATTTCAGCTACCCAATAAAGTGGTCAGAAATTTGCAATTTGGCCAATTTCACGAAATTAAAAAAAATGGCAATTTTAAAATAGGGTTCAGAATGAACAATGCAGATATTCCTGGCTCTAAAATAACATTTTCTTTGTTCATCAGTCACATCTCCAGCCCCCTCTGATATTACTCTTGCTTTCTATTTTGAATTTTTATTCAAACAAAAAATAGAAGATTTACTGTTAAGCAGACTATTGCAATATTGTAATAATTGTATAAATAATGTCAACCCATTCATGACTGCATATTAGAATGGCTACTTGGACATTTATTGGAAAATGACATCATTTGTTTACTTTTGAACATTGGCAAAAATAAAAAATTTCCCCTACTTTGAGCTCCATTTCAAGGTTCTTTTCATAGTAAAACCAATCAAAGTTACCTCTATTTCTATAATATGTTTTTCATTCTATCAATTGAGACCAAGAAAACGAGAATACAACCATAAATACTATACGAAAATAGACCACGAAGTCGACATTTTAATTAAAAAAAAAAAAAAGGTCAGTTTTTTTTCTCATTATGCACTGTGTGCTGCAGGATTTTTTTATATGGTGTACACTGACCACACAGACCCATTCTCTCACATGTGGGCCTACCAGCTTTCTCCTGCTTGATTTGAAGCCGCTAGAATTTATGAGTATACGTATATAAGTCAAACACGGTGGCTCGTAAGACGTATATATATGACCGAAACAGTCAATTAACCCTTTGACTGTTTTTGTCGTATACAGTGGAACCTCAAAAATTGAACTTAATCCGTTCCAGGAGCTAGTTCTAATTTCGAAAAGTCTGAAATTCGAATCAATATTTCCCATAAGAAATAATGGAAATACAATTAATCCGTTCCAGAAACCCAAAAATATTCACACAAAAAATACATTTTATAGAGATTAATTACAGTTTTACATACAACAAATACTATAGTTCTTAATTATGTATAGTAATACAGTGGACCCCCGGTTAACGATATTTTTTCACTCCAGAAGTATGTTCAGGTGCCAGTACTGACCAAATTTGTTCCCATAAGAAATATTGTGAAGTAGATTAGTCCATTTCAGACCCCCAAACATACACGTACAAATGCACTTACATAATTGGTCGCATTCGGAGGTAATCGTTATGCGGGGGCCCACTGTACATATAAAATAACATTTTTACTTACTTTTATTGAAGATTGGTGATGGCAAATGGAAGATAGGGAGGAGGAGAGAGGGAGTTGGGGTTAGTGTTTGGAAGGAGAATCCCCCTTCATGAGGACTTCAGGTAAAGCCCTCTCTGGGGTTACTTCCCTTCTCTGTCTTTTAATGCAACTAGGACCAGCTTGAGTCACTGGACCCCTGTCTCACAAAATAACTGTCCACAGTCCTCTGTTTCTGGCGCTGCTTTAACATTTCCCTAAAATGGGACATGGTTCTGTCACTGAACTTGTTGCAAAGATGGCTTGTTTCAGCTTGCTCAAGGTGGTACTTCTGCACAAACATTTGGACATCATTCCACTTGGCACAAATCTCCTTAATCTTTGAAGAAGGCACCTCATCCACTCCCTATTCCTCCTCCTCTGAAGCAAGTTCCTCAGCTGTGGTCTGATACTGCTCCAGATGAAGCTCTTGCAGCTCTTCAGTGGTTAGCTCTTCCCTGTGGTCCTCCACCAACTCTTCCACATCCTCACCACTCACCTCCAACCCCAGGGTGTTCCCCAATGCCACAACAGAGTCCACAACAGGCAGAGGGTGAGCTGGGTCAGGGTCAGGGTCAGCCTCAAACCCTTCAAAATCCCTCTTTTGGACACAATCTGGCCACAATTGTCTCCAAGCAGAGTTCAAAGTCCTGGAAGTCACTCCCTCCCAAGCCTTACCTATAAGGCTTATGGAGTTGTAGATGTTGAAGTGATTCCTCCAGAACTCTCTTAGGTCACTTCAAAGCACTTTTCAAACACTGCTTTTGTGTAGAGTTTTTTGAAGTTAGAAATGACCTGCTGGTCCATGGGCAGGAGGAGAGGAGTGATGTTAGGAGGCAAGAACTTCACTTTTATAAAACTTAAGTCCTTAGACAAGAGGTCTAATAAGTTTGGAGGATGAGCAGGAGCATTGTCCATTAACAGGAGGCACTTGAGTGGCAATTTCTTTTCCTGGAGGTATTTTTTCACACTGGGGCCAAACACTTCACTGACCCACTCTTTGAAAATTTGTCTTGTGACCCATGCCTTATGATTAGCTTTCCACAAGACACATAACTTGTTCTTAAAGACATTGTTTTTCTTAAACACTCTGGGATTTTCTGAATGATACACAAGTAAAGGCTTCACTTTAAAATCACCACTAGCATTTGCACAGAACAAAAGAGTAAGCCTGTCTTTCATAGGCTTGTGTCCTGGCAGTGCCTTTTCCTCCTGTGTGATGAAGGTCCTTTTTGGCATTTTCTTCCAAAACAAGCCTGTTTTGTCACAATTAAACACTTGCTCAGGTTTGAATTCTTCACTGTCTATGTACCCCTTAAACTCCTGTACAAACTTCTCAGCCGCCCGTTTGTCTGAACTGGCTGCCTCACCATGTCTTACAACATTGTGTATGCCACTACGCTTCTTAAATCTCTCAAACCAGCCTCTGCTGGCCTTAAATTCACTATCAGCACTGGTTCCAGGAGTTTTCTGTACCAGATCGGCATGCAACTTCCTTGCCTTTTCACAAATAATTATCTCTGAAACACTATCACCTGCAATCTCTTTATCCTTGATCCACACCAGCAACAACTTCTCAACCTCTTCAACTATTTGTGGTATTTTTTTTGGTTAGCATATTAACACCTTTCGCAACATCAGCTTCCTTGATTTGTTCTTTCTTTGCCAGGGCAGAACCGATGGTCAACTTGTTTTTCCCATACATCCTGGCAAGCTCAACAAGTCTCAAACCACTCTCATACTTCTGTATTATTTCCTTCTTCACATCTATGGTGTTTCTCACTTTCTTTACCACAGGGGTACCACTAGCAAGTTTCTTTGGGCCCATGGCAGCTTATTTCACAGTCCCACAAGCACTAAACACAACGAAATAATCATAAAATGTGTGAATGAGAGCGCAGGTTAGTGTTCACTCAAGCATAAACAAAGCTAGACTGCTCACGGTGCCTGCGCGGGGATGCGGACAGAGCAGGCCAGCGGACAGGTCCCATACCCAGCGGTCCGAAATTTGAAACGCGTTCGGTTTTTGGTACAGTTTGTCCGAAAAAATGGTCTTATTTTCGAAACGTTCGATATTTGGTATGTTCGATTTTCAAGGTTCCACTGCATATACGTCTTATGAGCCAGTGTTTCAGACGTATATATACTCAATAATTCTAGCGGCTTCAAATCAAGCAGAAGAAAGCTGGTAGGCCCACATGTGAGAGAATGGGTCTGTGTGGTCAGTGTGCACCACATAAAAAAAATCCTGCAGCACGCAGTGCATAATGAGAAAAAAAACTGACCGTTTTTTTGGCTTAAAACGCCGACTTCGAGGTGTATTTTCATATAGTATTTATCGCTGTATTCTCGTTTTCATGGTCTCACGTGATAAAATGGA